>NC_064808.1:34248538-34357718 GCF_023721935.1 Panthera uncia | reverse complement strand
CTAAATGCACCAACCAAAAGACATAGGGTATCAGAATGGATAAAAAAACAAGACCCATCTATTTGCTGTCTACAAGAGACTCATTTTAGATCTGAGGACACCTTTAGATTGAGAGTGAGGGGATGGAGAACTATTTATCATGCTCCTGGAAGCCAAAAGAAAGCTGGAGTAGCCATACTTATATCAGACAAACTAGACTTTAAATTAAAGGCTGTAACAAGAGATGAAGAAGGGCATTATATAATAATTACAGGGTCTATCCATCAGGAAGAGCTAACAATTATAAATGTCTATGCGCCGAATACCGGAGCCCCCAAATATATAAAATAATCACAAACATAAGCAACCTTATTGATAAGAATGTGGTAATTTCAGGGGACTTTAATACCCCACTTACAACACTGGATAGATCATCTAGACATAAAATCAATAAAGAAACAAGGGCCCTGAATGACATTGGATCAGATGGACTTGACAGATATATTTAGAACTCGGCATCCCAAAGCAACAGAATATACTTTCTTCTCAAGTGCACATGGAACATTCTCCAAGATAGATCACATACTGGGTCACAAAACAGCCCTTCATAAGTATACAAGAATTGAAATCATACCATGCATACTTTCAGACCACAATGCTATGAAGCTTGAAATCAGCCACAGGAAAAAGTCTGGAAAACCTCCAAAAGCATGGAGGTTAAAGAACACCCTATTAAAGAATGAATGGGTCAACCAGGCAATTAGAAAATAAATTAAAAAATAAATGGAAACAAATGAAAATGAAAATGCAACAATCCAAACATTTTGGGATGCAGCAAAGGCAGTCCTGAGAGGAAAATACATTGCAATCCAGGCCTATCTCAAGAAGCAAGAAAAATCCCAAATATAAAATCTAACACCACACCTAAAGGAAATAGAAGCAGAACAGCAAAGACACCCCAAACCCAGCAGAAGAAGAGAAATAATAAAGATCAGAGCAGAAATAAACAATATAGAATCTAAAAAAAAACTGTAGAGCAGATCAATGAAACCAAGAGTTGTTTTTTTGAAAAAATAAACAAAATTGATAAACCTCTAGCCAGGCTTCTCAAAAAGAAAAGGGAGATGACCCAAAATGATAAAATCATGAATGAAAATGGAATTATTACAACCAATCCCTCAGAAATACAAACAATTATCGGGCAATACTATGAAAAATTATATGCCAACAAACTGGACAACCTGGAAGAAATGGACAAATTCCTAAGTACCCACCCACTTACAAAACTCAAACGGGAAGAAATTGAAAATTTGAACAGACCCATAACCAGCAGATAAATTGAATCAGTTATCAAAAATCTCCCAACAAATAAGAGTCCAGGACCAGAAGGCTTCCCTGGGGAATTCTACCAGACATTTAAAGCAGAGATAATACCTATCCTTCTCAAGCTGTTCCAAAAAAATAGAAAGGGAAGGAAAACTTCCAGACTCATTCTATGAAGCCAGCATTACTTTGATTCCCAAGCCAGACAGAGACCCAGCAAAAAAAGAGAACTACAGGCCAATATCCCTGATGAATATGGATGCAAAACTTCTCAATAAGATACTAACAAATTGAATTCAACAGCATATAAAAAGAATTATTCACCATGATCAAGTGGGATTCATTCCTGGGTTGCAGGGCTGGTTCAGCATTTGCAAATCAACCAATGTGATACATCACATTAATAAAAGAGAAGATAAGAACCATAGGATTCTGTCAATTGACACAGAGAAAAGCATTTGACAAAATTCAGCATCCTTTCTTAATAAAAACCCTCGAGAAAGTCGGGATAGAAAGAACATACTTAAACATCATAAAAGCCATTTATGAAAAGCCCACAGCTAATATCATCCTCAGTGGGGAAAAACTGAGAGCTTTCTCCCTGAGATCAGGAACACAACAGGATGTCCACTCTCACGGTTGTTGTTTAACATAGTGTTGGAAGTGCTAGCATCAGCAATCAGACAACAAAAGGAAATCAAAGGCATCAATATTGGCAAAGATGAAGTCAAGCTTTCACTTTTTTCAGATGACATGACATGATATTATACATATAAAACCCAATAGATTCCACCAAAAGTCTGCCATAACTGATACATGAATTCATCAAAATCGCAGGATACAAAATTAATGTACAGAAATCAGTTGCATTTTTATACACTAATAATGAAGCAACAGAAAGACATTTAAAGAAACTGATCCCATTCACAATGGCAACAAAAAGCATAAAATACCTAGGAATAAACCTAATCAAAGATGTAAAAGATCTATATGCTGAGAACTATAGAAAGCTTATGAAGGAAACTGAAGAAGATATAAAGAAATGGAAAAATATTCCGTGTTCATGGATTGGAAGAATAAATATTGTTAAAATGTCAATACTACCCAAAGCTATCTACACATTCAACACAATCCCAATCAAAATTGCACCAGCATTCTTCTCAAAGCTAGAACAAGCAATCCTAAAATTTGTATGGAACCCCAAAAGACCCCAAATAGCCAAAGTAATATTGAAGAAGACCAAAGCAGCAGGCATCAGAATCCCAGACTTTGGCCTCTACTACAAAGCTGTAATCATCAAGACAGCATGGTGTTGGCACAAAAACAGACACATAGACTAAATGAATAGAATAGAGACTTCAGAATTGGACCCACAAAAGTATGGCCAACTAATCTTTGACAAAGCAGGAAAGAATATCCAATGGAAAAAAGTCTCTTTAACAAATGGTGCTGGGAGAACTGGACATCAACATACAGAAGGATGAAACTAGACCACTTGCTTACACCATTCACAAAAATAAACTCAAAATGGATGAAGGACCTGAATGTGAGACAGGAAACCATCAAAACTCTAGAGGAGAAAGCAAGATAAAACTTCTCTGACCTCAGCCGCAGAAATTTCTTACTTGATACATCTCTAAAGGCAAGGGAATGAAAAGCAAAAATGAACAATTGGGACCTCATGAAGATAAAAGGCTACTGCACTGCAAAGGAAACAATCAACAAAACTAAAAGGCAACCGATGGAATGGGAAAAGATATTTGCAAATGACATATTGGACAAAGGGCTAGTATCCAAAAATCTATAAAGAACTCACCAAACTCCACACCGGAAAAACAAATAATCCAGTGAAGAAATGGGCAGAAGACATGAATAGACACTTCTCTAAAGAAGACATCCAGATGGCCAACAGGCACATGAAAAGATGCTCAACATCACTCCTCATCAGGGAAATACAAATCAAAACCACACTGAGATACCACCTCATGCCAGTCAGAGTGGCCAAAATAAACAAATCAGGAGACTATAGATGCTGGAGAGGATGTGGAGAAACGGGAACCCTCCTGCACTGTTGGTGGGAATGCAAACTGGTGCAGCCACTCTGGAAAACAGTGTGAAGGTTCCTCAAAAATTAAAAATAGATCTACCCTATGACCCAGCAATAGCACTGCTAGGAATTTACCCAAGGGATACAGGAGTGCTGATGCATAGGGGCATTTGTACCCCAATGTTTCAACAATAGCCAAATTATGGAAAGAGCATAAATGTCCATCAACTGATGAATGGATAAAGAACTTGTAGTTTATATACACAAAGTAGTACTGCTTGGCAATGAGAAAGAATGAAATATGGCCTTTTGTAGCAATGTGAATGGAACTGGAGAGTGTTATGCTAAGTGAAATAAGTCATACAGAGAAAGACAGATACCATATGTTTTCACTCTTATGCTGATCTCGAGAAGCTTAACAGAAGACCATGGGAAAAAAAGTTACAGAGAAGGAAGGAGGCAAACCATAAGAGACTCTTAAATACTGAGAACAAACTGAGGGTGGATGGGGGGTAGGGGAGAGGGGAAAGTGCGTGATGTGCATTGAGGAGGGCACCTGTTGGGATGAGTACTGGGTGTTGTATGGAAACCAATTTGACAATAAATTTCGTATTAAAAAAATAAAAATGAAAATGAAAAAAAATAAACAGGTAAGAGAGACAGGCAGCTGACACCTCATCAGCAATTTTGTAACCCATGATAAAAGTCATGGATTCTATTTTAAAGGAGTTGGAAGCATTATGTAATTATAGGTGGTAGAGTGAAGTCATCTGAATTATGAGGGTTTCTACTTTGTTAATTGAAGGAAGGGAGTGAGTTGAGGAGAAATGCAGATGATTTGCGAAAAAAAGATGCAAAAGTGCTATTTAGAAATGAACATGCTCAAGCAATAATGGGGTCTAGTTGAGATCTGTATGGACAGAATTGAACCACTCTTATTTCATGTAGACTGAATCAGCCTGTAAAGAGTAACAGGCTTTATCCCTCTCTGCTGCCTCTTCTTTTCTATATCAATGGCTTGTTCTACTTCACATTAAAATTTATTAATGCATTCAAATATAAAAAAACTCAGTTTGTTCTCTGTATTTGAGAGTCTCTTATGGTTTGCTTCCCTCCCTTTGTTTGTAACTTTTTTTTCCCCTTTCCCTCCCCCCATGGTCTTCTGTTAAGTTTCTCAAGATCCACAGATAAGTGAAAACGTGATATTTGTCTTTCTCTGACTTATTTCACTTAGCATAATACCCTCCAGTTCCATCTACGTTGCTGCAAATGGCAGGATTTCATTCTTTCTCATTGTATAGGCAAATATTTCTTAACCATACAATCAAGTGATATAAAATTATTGACAAAGTATACTAAATTAAAATCAAGTACTTTTGTTTACCAAAAGATATTACTATAAGGTGAAAGTCAAATGACATATAGGCAGAAGATTTTTGGAACATATTTAAATGAAAAAGGCCCTGTATCCAGACCCAGAATATATAAAGAACACTTATAAATTGGTAAGAAAAAGGTAGTTAATGTAATTAGAAAAAAAAATTATCAATAGGCATGACCAGGCATTTGCAAAAGAGAATCAAAGGTCAATAAAAAGTTAAAAAGATGAATAATAGCAAAGAAATGTAATAAAAACAAAAAGGGATACCTTTAAATGTCAGTCAAAAAAACTAAAATTAAAAGCTAACAACTACAAATTTTGGTAATGTTTTCATGAGTTTTGGTGAAGTAGGAATCTTATACACTTCTGATGAGATTATAAGTTCTTCAAGCATTATCTACCAGACAGGAACGTACAAGTTCTTTGTCCCATTTACCCTTATCCCTTTTACTGGGTCACTGATAGAGATAGTATGTCTAGCATTCAGCTAGAGATTGTTCAGACCTCCATTTTCATTAGCCCTTTTGCCCCAAAAGTTATCCCTCAGCTAATACTTGAGGGATAATGGGAGGTTTCCTTATGACCAGTTGAGAGAAGAGGGTCACAGTGCTGAGACTGTTTCACAGATTGATCAGCTCAACACGTGAAAGTTCAAATAGATGGCTGCTGCCCTAAAAACATACTTAGGTTGATCCTGCAAAACAAAGGTGTAAGGAAGTTCTCCAAATATACAGAACTTTAGGCAGTATAAAGAGAAGTGGCCCAAGAAAAGCATGTACAGAGACTTATGATAAGTGGAAAACAGTTTAGCAGGTTAAAAGGTTATTCAGCCTCTCCATGGCTTGACCACAGTGGAGCTTGGCAAAGTGAGCTATGAATAGAGTACCCTTGATGTCAGAGATGAAGGCTACACATGAGTCTAACTACATGGAATCCCTCTCACCAAAGATAATTTAACTGTTGCTGCTGCTGGATAGCTGACAAGTCAACCGTGGAGATCAATGCGGAGGCACCAATAGGGAGTCATTTCTTAGAAGATTATCAGCTACCTACTGCAAGTTGATTTCTTCAGACTCCTTACATCTCACAAAGGTCAGTCATAATCCTGACCAGAATTGACACATATATCAGAAGTTGGTTTGCCTTTCTCGTCTTCAGGGCCTCATCCAAAACCACCATTTCACTTTCAAGAGTATCTGATTCACCTTCGTTGAATCCTGTGTAATATCATTATAGAAAAGGACTCTTTACGGAAAAGAAAGTACCAACCCTAACCATGGGATTCACTGGTCTTTCCACATACCACACCAACAACTAGGTGCTGGTCTATTACAGTAATGGGATAGCCTTATAAAGATGCAAGTGAAACACTAGCTTGACAATAACACCATCAAGAATAAGACAGTATTTTATTTATATTCTCTAAACTACCAGCCCTTAGAGGGCATTTGGACTCAATAGATAGAATTCATCATGAAGGAACCAAGGAGTGAAAGTAGTAGTGGCATGGCTTCCCATCACTTCCAGTGACTCAGGGAGTGTGTGTGTGTGTGTGTGTGTGTGTGTGTGTGTGTGTGTGTTTGCATGTGCATGCACGTGTACACGTGTGTGCACTTTCTTAGCTAGAAAACTCTGGTTCTCATGAAGGAATTCTTCCACCAGAGGAAATAGTAAGATTTCAATTAAACTTAAGGTTATGGGGGCGCCTGGGTGGCTCAGTCAGTTAAGCGTCCCACTTCGGCTCAGGTCATGATCTCGCGGTATGTGAGTTCGAGCCCCGCGTCGGGCTCTGTGCTGACTGCTCAGAGCCTGGAGCCTGTTTCAGATTCTGTGTCTCCCTCTCTCTCTCTCTGACCCTCCCCCGTTCATGCTCTGTCTCTCTCTGTCTGAAAAATAAATAAATGTTAAAAAAAATTAAAAAAAATAAACTTAAGGTTATGGATATTGCATAGTCACTAGAGAGAGAGAGAGAGAGAGAGAGAGAGAGAAGAAATTACCAATATAAAACAACAACAATTACCAATGACAAGGGTAATTAACCTTGATAATCATGAGATAGGACTGCTGCTATAGTGGAGGTGAGGAGGAATGTTTGTACCTGGGATCCACCAGGGACCTCTTTTTACTCCCATGCCCAGTTTTAACTGTTAGTTGACAAGTATAGCAACATGATGTAATAAATGTATGGAAACTAAGGTCTCTAACACTTCAGAGATGAAGGGCTGGGTCACTCTCCCAGGCAAGCCCCATAGACCAGAAGTGCTAGCCGAGGGAGTGGCAAAGAGGAGTTAGGATCTTTAAGGAAGGAAGGAGAAAATAAGCAATAGTCAGAACCTGGGAAGCAACTAATGTACGGAGCTTGTGATTCATACCACTAACCTTTTTCTTGTAAAATTTTTGAGCAACTGTGATAAATCAGAATCAGATACTGTAATGGATGAAATGAATGTAAGGTGAGATTCATATGGAAAGGTGCACTGTGGTTAGTGTAGTTAATGCTTCCATCTACATCTCATCCCCAGTTAGTGTGAGTGTTGGTTCCTGTCAGTTCATAACCCCTCCTTACTTTGGAGAATTGCTCTCAACTGACAGCAGACACCTCTGTAGAGAGGTATTCCCGTGATGCCCTGTCTTCTTCACTACAATCAGTTCAAGGAACAGCTCACAAATAGTGATCAATGGATATATAACAAAATGCCAGCTCCCTGGCTTTGAGGGGAAAACTACTCTGCTGTATGATTTATGCTTCTGATCCTCATATGGATGAGACCAATTAAGACTTCACTTTACCTGAGGTGACATTCTAAGTTGGCTTTTCCCCATCGCTATTCTGCTTCCCTCACTTTTCTGTAGATTCTTCTGAAAAGCATTCCTTCAAGAAATCAGATATATCTGAATATTTGTTCTAGTATCTGCTTTTTGAAAACACAACATGAAATATTCTTTGAACCAGCAGTATGTTTTCTAGGATATGCCTATAAAAAATACATGCATATTGCACCATATAACATGTACATGAATGTTTATAACAGTATTGCTCATAAAATCCCCAAAATGGAAATAACCCAGAAGTCCATCAGCTCTTTAATGGAAATGTATACTCTTCTATTTTCATCCTATTGCCATATATTTGAATACAGTGTGTGGCAGATTGTATTTTCCAAAGACAGCTACAAAAATCTCTCCCATTTCAAATGTCCTTCTTAAAATATGACCTTAGCCTTCTATCCATATAGTAGTGCTTTCTGTAAGTTCTTCCCTTAGGCTGTTTTTTTCTTTATTGTTGGCCTTAACAATAGACTATGGATGAAGTGATGCTATGAGATTTCTGAGGCTAGATCATCAAAATGCCATGATTTCATCTTGATTTCTCTGGATACCCACTCTTGGAATTAAGCCATCCTGCCACATTGAAGTCCAACTAGACTATACAGAGAGATGGCATGTGATGTTTCAGCCAACTTCCCAGTGGCAGTCCTAGTGGACAACCAGAATCAACTGCTGGACATGTGTTAAGAAGCCTCCAGATGGCTCCAGCCCCCGTCACTGAATCATCCCCAGCCTTCAAGGATTCCCTGTTGAGCCATCACACATTGGCAGGGCATAAATAAATTCTTTACTGTGACCAGTCCACGTTCTTGCCCCATACAGAATCCATGAGAATAAGAAAATTTTTGCTCTATGTAACTGGGGTTTTGCTTTGTTTCTGTTTTTTGTTGTTGTTGTTTTTACACAGCACTAATAAATAGAATACAGTATAGTTACATGTAGTAAAAATTGGCAATGAAAATGAGTAGAAGCATATTGTTGGGTCTCATCTACATAATATTGAGTGAAAAATACATATAATGTTCAGTGAAGAAGATACAGAATATATGCAATATAAGATTCTATTACATATATTAAGAACAGGTGAAACTAATTTATGCTATTAGAAATCAGCATAGTAGTTACATTTGGGGAAATGAGTAGTGATTTGAGCAGACACAAGGGGGACTGCTGGGCTATTGGTACAATTCTACTTCTTGACTTAAGCAGTGACTACACAAGTATGTTCCCTTTGAAACAATTCATCAAACTGTAAGAACTAATATATTTTTAAATTTTTGTATTAATTATACCAATTAAAATAAACATTATCTTACTAAAAGCAGGAATTGAACTTCAATTTCTTAACATTTTAGATTATTTACCTATGCTATTTTAGCCTTCAATTTTGTGTATATCATTTTCTTAGGTATTTTGAGCTTCATACAATTTTTTCCAAAATAAATATTGACTAGTACATTTTTATCTGGTTATATATGACACATTTCTTTGATAAGTATGAAATACAGGAACTTATTTATAAATACTAAAATATTTAATATTTGTGATTCAATAGTTACCATTTTTAAATGTTTTGGCACTCCAGTTCTAGAATTCTAAAACAGGTTTCTAAAATGTATTATTTAAAATTGGTATATCATTTATTGTGCATTTCCTGAGTCCTGAGTTAAAACCAGGCACTAATTACTTATAGATAATTAACTATTACAAAATTTGTGACAGGGACACCTGGGTGGCTCAGTCAGTTAGACATCCAACTCTTGACCTCAGCTTAGGTAATGATCTCACAGTTTATGGGATTGAGCCCCACGTCCGACTCTGTGCTGACAATGCGGAGCCTACTTGGGATTCTCTCTCTCCCTCTCTCTGCCCCTCCCCCATGCACACTCACATTCTCTCCCCCTCGCAAAATAAAACCACATTTAATAAAAATAAAACAAAATCAACTATTGCATTAAAAGATAAATTGTGTTTTAGGAGCTCCATGAGAGGTCTAAGAATAAAACTGTGTAGTATATATCAAGCTTAAAGCAAGGAAAAAGATGTTGATACAAATCTTTTTTTTTTTTTTTAACGAGGCAAAGAACTTTATTAATCTTGTTTCAAACTTTATTCCCAGGCTTCTTCAGCTTAATTAGCTGCAAAGAATGAATTGTGTATAAGCAAAAACTGAAAAGATCTGCAGTGTCCAGGGGGTTTGAACTTAAAAATATTAGAGATCTAGATTTTATCAGATCCATGAACAAAATTTTTAAAAAGCAGTGATAATATAAAATAGAAGCTCCCAGTAACTTCTTCAGGTTTTATCTTCTTCAGAAATTGACTCAATTCAGTGTGCTTCATTCTTGGAAGCTTCATCAAAATTCTCCACAAGATCTGGAACTTTATCATCATCATCCTCTCCGGTAGCAAGTGGTGCCTTTCCATCCACAGATTGTTTGGGCAGAGCTTCAGCCAGCCTTCTTAAACTAGTCACACTGTCTGCACCAAGTTGGTTTAAGATACTGGGTAGCATTTCTGTCAGCTGTCATGACAGTTTCTTTCATCTTGTTGGAGCAGAAATGGGACCACGCGGGGGACTAGGGTTTGGTGCTCAGGGGGTCTCGGGTGGACCAGCTGAGATTAGGCACACACACGTGGGGACACAAGATCTGTACAAATCATTTTTTTATATCTGCAAAATTCATGAAAGTTTTCTGGTGAATGTGATGTGACCTCTAATTAAGAAAAAATAATCCCACATGGTCTCCTGTGCCCCAGAGATAGTTATCTCTACGATTGTGTGTTTTCACTTGGCAAGAATCACCTCAGACCATTATCCATGCTATTCTTTTAAACAAGCAGTCATTTCAATTATCTTTTTAGAGATACCTGTTCATTTTAAATAAAACAGCCCCTTTTGATCAGATCAACTGAGTATAAACTTGAATAGCAAGACCTGACAAGATTCGGGTCATGACACATGAAACACTAAGTAACGAAATTAGAATCTGTTGAACTGAGACTGCAGACTTTCACCAAACTAAGACCATCTAAGCAGAAGTTACAGAAGTTAACAATAGATGAATTTGAAGATAAATATTTCCCAGACATAACACAGTTGATTAAATAGAAAACACCATTTTTCTTAAAGAGTTTGTTTGTTACACAATCCAATGACTGATCTGATTTTTATAAAATATGCTTAGATGACACTCTAAAAATATTCATGAGGCAGACCAAAGAATTAATTAATTGAAATTAAACAAGTTGATTGCAAGTAAAGATTACTGAATGTTAAGAATTTGCATGCTTATTGTAAAATAAATTTCTGGATCTTAAAATGTACTAAGGAATAATGAAGGGAAGATTATATCTTTTAATATGGTGCTTCTTGGTGATGCATTTCATTAGAAACAACATGTCTTTTCTTTGGATCAATTGTTATTGTCATAGGATATTACAGGGCCATTGAAAACACTTATTTTACTATTTTATTTGTTTGTTTGTTTGCTTGTTTGTTTATTTATTTATTTTGAGAGAGAGAGAGCATGAGTGAGGGAGGGACAGGGAGGGACACAGAGAATCCTGAGCAGGCTCTGTGCAGTCAGCCACAAACCGTGAGAGCCACAAACTGTGAGGTCATAACCTGAACTAAAATTAAGAATCTGACACTTAACTGACTTAGCCGCCCAGGTGCCCCACTGAGTATTTTTAAACACTCGTGGATAAGTTGTTAATCGACTTCTTAGGGATTTTGAGACTTATATACCATTTTTTTTAATCTTCACGTATTACATGTTAAGATATTTTTTTTAAAGCAGGCTTTTTGAGAGCCAGTTTGGAATAATGAGAAGACTTTAAGATCTGGAATCAATCATCTTAGGTTTGAATAGTAACTCTAAATTACCATCTAAGCAAACTTAAGAAATTTATTTAATCTCTCTGAAGTGTAATTCCTTCCTCTGAAAAATGTCATGTTTAGTATTTATTCCAAAACTTTGCTGTCAATGTCAAACAATACTATGAGTTTAAATTAATTACTTACGCACTGGTTAAAAAAAAAAAAAAAACTAAAAAAAGTCTATGATATACTTACTGCACTAAATTTCTAAATATGGAGGATATTATTAAATTGGATCAAAGTCCAATTCTGTTTCTGCAGAGTAGCATTCCTATACTGGAAAATAAAAGCCATATTCTTTGATTTCCAAAACAAAAAAAAATTGTACTATTTTATTAATATACTTCTATATTATAATAAAGATAACAAAATTAATATTAAAGGTGTGCTTCTTCAGTGTCTCAAACCTTGTATAGTGTTTAGGAACTGAAGTATCAATAACTAGGTTGTATTATTGTCTCATTTGAAAAATGTCTATCCCATCGTTGTCATAGAATCAAGGAAACTGAGCTAGAAGAGACTTAACATTGATCAATTTCAGCCATTTTTCTTTGAAAATGTTAGCATGTCAGGGCACCTGGGTGGCTTAACTCGGTTAAGCGTCCGACTTCAGCTCAGGTCATGATCCAGTGGCTCGTGGGTTTGAGCCCCGTATCAGGCTCTGTGTTGACAGCTTGGAACCTGGAGCCTGTTTCAGATTCTGTGTCTCCTTGTCTCTCTCTGCCCTCCCCTGCTCACACTCTATTTCTCTCTCTCTCAAAAATAAACACTTAAAAATGCTAAATAAAATGTTAGAATGTCTCCAGAAATTTAAAATAAAACATATTAATGGATATTCTTTGGACAGTCAAATTCATATGCTTCCTGTTCCTTCTGTACTAAATACAGATCATGACATTATAATTATGTTATCTATATTCAGACATGTTGGTATAGCACACTTTTCTTACAGGGTGCTTTTCTAAAAATAGGAAAGATCAATGATATTCCTCAGAATTACAAAGAAACTTAAAGGCTTTTCTAATTTCAAAGACTGGACTCTTCCCGATAAAAGACTTAGTCATCAATTATAATAGAAACTATGTTGCTGCGTCTTTTTGCTTCTTTTTTAATTTTTTCCCTTAGAGTCTGGAATTATTGATGCGGAGATATTAAGCTTCTAGGGAATAGATAAGAACAAGTCACAATATATTTTAAAATATTTTTAGCCTGGGGATGCCTGGATAGCTCAATTGTTAAGCAGTCAACTCTTGATTTTGGCTGACGTCATGATCT
Organism: Panthera uncia; assembly: GCF_023721935.1. Classification (NCBI taxonomy): domain Eukaryota; kingdom Metazoa; phylum Chordata; class Mammalia; order Carnivora; family Felidae; genus Panthera; species Panthera uncia. The sequence goes on along the minus strand of NC_064808.1, from coordinate 34,345,001 downwards.
CATGGTTCCTGGGATCAAGCCCTGCATCAGGCTCTGTGCTGGGCGTGGAGCCTGCCTGGAATTCTCTTTCTCCTTCTCTCTCTGCCCCTCCCCAGTTTGTGTGTGTGCACCCTCTCTCTTTCCCCCTCCTTCTCTCTCTGTCTCCCTCTTTCAAAATAAATAAGCTTAAAAAATTTTAGCCTATTTATATTGGCTTAAAGAGGGGATAAAAAGACAATCTGCGATCCTCACTCTTAACATAGTACAGGAGGACAACATCTACATAAATACAGAATGTCTTAGCTTCAGAATTCCATTTTAGAACATTCACATCATGATATGGGACTGACGGCATTTAAATCTAACTCAAACCTTAAGGTTAATAATAAAAAGTTTTCCTAGATGTGAAAAAAGAAAATAAAAAAGGAAAAGGTAAACGGAGGGATATTTTACAAGGATGTTATTCTTTTTCTATATTCCAAATCCTGAAATTGGTGAAGAGATGCTTCTGTTGCTAGATTTCCCCAAAGAAAAGCAAAGCTTGTAGTTCTTGTTACCATTAGGTCATAAATACACAAGATTTATTTGAAATAATTTGAAAATTGATGTGGAGGGAGAGGCATATGTGTGTGTGAACATAACAATCTAGGTTTTATTTTGAATAGCATGTGATTGGGCACCATATCTTTACATGATTAGAAATCTTCAGTTCTATGTCAGTTATCCATTTACTGCCTCTCAGCTCCACATCTACCCTTTTTGCCTTGTTTTTTGGTACTGTAACTGGATCTTGTAAGCATTTCTGCTTTGTTGGTTACCATAATATTAGGGTTTTTTTAAGTTTATTTATTTTGAGAAATAGAGAGCAAGCAGGAGAAGGACTGAGAAAGGGAGAGAGAATCCCAAGCAGCATCTCTGCTGTCAGTGCAGAGCCAGATGCGGGGCTTGAACTCATCAACCATGAGGTCATGATGTGAGCCAAAATCATGAGCCAGATGATTAACTGAATGAGCCACCCTGACACCCCACCATAATATTAGGCTTTTGAAGGGTCATTGCAAGTAGAAGGATTTTTTTTTACCCGGTTTGGAGCTTTTCTGCCAGTTTCCTGGCTAGTAGTGTGCAAGAGATCACGTGGTGCACAACCCCAGAAGGTTTTAACTGCAGCAAAGCAAGTACCTTTTCCGTGAGTTTTACGTGTACCACATGAGGTGGTTTTCCAGCTGCAGCCCGTGGCATCTCAGAGAATTTCTCTACCACCCAGTGGGCCTCAGACACAACCTCTCCAATGAAGTAAATATCTTAAGCTTGGTGTAGGGTCACTCCCCTTCATAACTGGCTATTTCCTTGGAGTCTCTCATTTTGCTTTAAATGTAGTAGCTGCTCCCTATTTCAGTCATTCCCATATTTTTTAGAGTTCTCTTTGTCTCTCCTACAAATGTATGTCCTCTTTACTGGTGATAATTCTTCATGTAAAAATTCTCCCACTTAAATTATTGGTGTGCTGCCTCCTGACTCTACTCTGATAGATATATGTCCCAGAAATCTTCTGTTTTTCAAAAGCTCTTTTTCCTTATTTCACAAAGGTTAAAATCAAAGGCATGGGAATCAGATTGCCTGAGTCTGTATTCTGGTCCTGCTACTGAACTTTTTGGTGATGTTTTGGAAAAGTTATTCCACCTCGGTGAGCCTCTGATTCCTTGTCTGCAAAATGGAGGTGACAGGAACACTACTTGTCTGATAGGGTTGTTATGAGGATGAAGTAAATTAATCCATGCAAGGCAAATAGGAGACACTCAATTAATGCCAACCATTGTTATTATCACTCCTTTACTCTCTCTTCATGGAGCTATAGACACAAAAAATATAATATACACATTCTTTCATAAATTTTGTGTAGTATATAAAAAGCAAAATAGAATGTCTGACTTAAATATTCCCTTTAACAGGTAGCCTTTCCTAACCATATTTCATCTTCTTACTCCTTTGTGTTATATACGACTTTATCCTTGCAATTATCATGCTGCACTGTAAACAGTTTCTTTGAAAATCTATCTTCTAGACTAAAATGAAAGTCAGACGCTACAGCTTGCTCGTGCCTCACATCTAATAAACACTTATGGAACACTTAAGGAAGGAATGCGTTTATTTTTTTTCTATCATTCCCTTCAATTTTCAAGACACAAAACTAACCTGAAATATAAAACTGATCCCATCACCTTCAATCCGAGAAACTATTTTATTTCGTGTGACACAGAAGGAAAAGAGAGAAGTACAAACCTAATAGGGTCAGGCGCCAAAGGAGATTCCGGAGAGACATGATAGGTGCTTAACAGTTAAAGACCTATGAGCTCTGCTAATGCATGCTGACTAGAGTAAGCAATACCCTCTATCCCAAACCACCTCTCTTTCCTTTTCCTTAATTAGTTTGTTAATGAGCTAATGCTTCCAATGGACTGTGAAATTAAAACAATGTGCTTTCTACTGTGATCGCTAAACATTTTCACTGGACATAAAATGTGTTTCACCCTCAATGGGATTTTCTTTTCTCTATTTATAAACAAATCAAAAAGACAGCATCAAAGAGGTGCAGGTGTCTGGTGGGTAAATAAATAAACACTCCCAGCATGTGGAACAATTAAATAATCTCAAACAAAATGGCATCAGAAGCAGATGCACTCACCACAGGAACAAGGTTTTATAGGCAAAGGGAATAAGTCCAAATGAATTTGCAACAGAGGCACTCGGCTCAGTGGGCCAGCCAATTTTGCATCTGTCCCTTTGGCGATGAAGAGTGCTCTGGACACTCTCAGGACACACTTGGGACAGATCTCTTCAGGCACTTCTGAGGCAAGAATGATGGAGTTTAACGTTGCCAAGTAATCAGATAAAGCTGAAGTGGACTCACAAACGCAGACTCTCCCAGCAAAACCAGAACACAATATTCCTTAAACAGGCACCATGCTTTCTTGTCTCTGTGCCCTGTTTCTGCTTCCTGGAATCTAGTTTTCTTGCTTATAATGCCCACCCCAAATTAAACATTTTGAGGTTAAGTAATATTCATTCTAGAATCTTTAAAGGTCATTTACTTCATGAAGCATCACCTAATCACTTTAGCCCTTTGTGCATTAAAATAGCACACTTGCTTTAAAAACAACAACAGCAGCAAAACTTTCTAACAAAACTTATTGTACAACTAAGTGAGCTGTTTGGAAAAATATTTGTTGAATTTAACTTGGAGGCAGAGCATCTAAAACAATTAGAGGTGACATAAAATGAGAGAAAGAGAAATAACACCAGTTTGGGAGGGGGACAATTCATAGCATGTTTTGGTGATGAGATAATTTACATGAAGAAAGTGATGTGAACCTTAAAGGATGGAAAGGATTTCAACAGACAAAATGGTGATCACATGACCCAGATAGGAGTGGACCCTGCAAGACAGAGACAGACAAGGGAAATAATACTGGATTGAGGGCATTTGAATTAAACCATTTTGATTCTAGTGTGGGGTAGGCTTGAATAAATGGAATAAGTTAAGGCTACACAAGGAGGTTAAATCAGGAGAGGGAAGAAAATTAAATATTAAGCATGAGCTTTGGACTCAGTCTATTAAATATTTTAAGACCACTAAAGGTTTCTAAGATTTGAAGACATTAATTTGATTCTGCACTTACCTTTAAAGTTTCAAAAAAAGAAAAGTTTTACATTTTCCTGGAAAATATACATAGATTTTTTAAGAAAGAAGTGGTGAAAAGAAACATTCTTATACATGTAGTTTAATAAGCAATTGGATGGCATTGTTGAACATTAGAAAAGATGTCTAAAATAGCTAATGCAAAGCAACCATTATGCATGTGGAAAAAGTGGCATTGCTCAGACTTCCACAAAATGCACTTAAGTGTAAAGAAATCTACAATGACTCATTTGGACAGCTGGGGAGAACTTGAAAACAACAGCTAAGTCATTGAAAAAATGAACTAACCTGATTCAGAAAAACAATAACAAAGATAGAAATCTGTGTGAACATCCTACTAAAACTTTTAAAGTTTTAAAAGTTCATTTGGGGGGCGCCTGGGTGGCTCAGTCGGTTGACCAACCGACTTCAGCTCAGGTCATGAACTTGCAGTTCATGAGTTCAAGCCCAGCGTCGGGCTCTGTACTGACAGCTCAGAGCCTGGAGCCTGCTTTGGATTCTGTGTCTCCCTCTCTCTCTGTTCCTCCCCTACTTGCTCTCTCTCTCTCTCAAAAAATAAGTAAATATTAGAAAAATTAAAAAATAAAAGTTCATTTGGAAAAGCAGTTTTTATAATCCCATTGTCATATGGAACTTAAACTCTGTAAGATAAGACATTATATAGACCCTAGAACAGAAAAGATAATGTCCCACAAAGGAGAAATGATTTACAGCAGTTGAATGCATTCATGTAGCATGTATTGAGTGCTTACTGTGGGAAAAGAGATAAACGGGATATATTCCCTAATTTAGAGTATATTGCAATTGTAGATGACAAGAACATAAAGATAGACCTTTGAAGTTTGTGACAGCTACCCTATGGTGAGAGATCATTTAGACATGTGCTGGGTTCTTGTGGGCCCTTGAAAACACAATGTCGGAAACCTCCCCTAATCAGATTGAGGATTCAGGGAAGCCTTTCTGGAGGGAATGGTTGATATACCCAGTTTCAGAGGACAAGTGGGAACTAATGGGGTAGAGGAGATTTAAAGTCATCCCAGGCTGAGAATGGTTAAATGCACAGAAGTAGGAAGTAGTATGGTGTGAGGTACAATAATCAAGGTGTAATCTTACAGTATCACCTGAAGGGCAGGACAGCCCAGTGGTTAAGATGGTAGAATCTAGAATGAAACAAATCTGAATTCACATCTGAGCTCTATTCTTTATATTTGATACCAAAAATCATAGCAGTGCTGTCTAGGAAATGGCAATTGAGAGCCCACTCAGGCGTTGTTTTCTGTGGAGAACCTTAAAGAAATTTGTGCCCCTGGAGAGAGCCAGCTCTCTGAAAAGATGGTTGGGAGGGGTATTCATCTCAGAGAAAGCTGCAAAGATGACTGTTTACCAGGAAACCTACTTCTAGAAAACACTTAAAGGAACTGCATTTGAGAGGGAGGCAAAAAGAAAGCCAAACAAAAATGAAAACAAAATGAATAAATAAATAAAAGATTAAAAGGATGAGTATTTAAGTGATGATCTACTTAAGAGACAATGATATTCCTCTAAATCAGTATTTCTTTTGACAGAGTAATCGGTAATAACAACAGCACTTACTTATTTATTGATTTTTTCTATAATTAAATGTGTTTGGGGTGGCTGGGTGGCTCAGTCGATTAAACGTCTGACTTTTGATTTTGGCTCATGATCTCACGGTTTGTGAGTTCGAGCCCTATATCAGGCTCGATGCTGATGATGCAGAGTCTGCTTGGGATTCTTTCTCTTCCCATCTCTCTACTCCTCTGCCACTCAAGCTTGTGCTCTCTCTCTCACAATAAATAAATAAAAACTTAATATTTAAAAATAGACAGTAATTAATTATATTTTACATATATTATTTTTAAACAATGCATTTGAATCATTCTATAAAGACCACATTGCAACCGCATTTTACAATGCAAAGGTTTAGATTATGATACACGATACAAAATTAGTATTATTACTTTATCAGGTCATTTTGACTTCCATGTAAAATTACATTTCTTGGATATATTATTTACTATATTTACATAATTATTTGCTTTTTGCATGTTAAAAGCAGTTATGCATTTTTTTTTTGGATTTTTCTTTAAATGTATTTATCTCCCCTTAATAATCTGCATATAGAGACAGAGGAAAGAGAGAAATGAGGCAAGGAGATAAACCAGAAGAGGTAAAAACTAAAATAAGATAGTATTTACTAATTTACTATAGAAGGAAAACAAATTTAAGACAATTCCTAACTGAGATGATGTTGCTGATACATGTGATAATGACGCAGTTTGGGTGAGATCTTATCTCCTCTTTGTTAATATGTATTATCTTTCAGTTGAACCAGTCAGGTAAGATAACTAGCTATTATTACTCTGTATGTTATATTATTCTTGCCATTTCAAAGCCTGTTGACATTTATTTTTCTTCTCCCATAGCAATCCGAATAGATTACTCAGGATAGATAATTAGATAATTTTCTCAGTAGAAGGTGGAAAAAACCCAGAATCACAGAAAGTATAAAAGCATGACAAAGGTGATACAGCCAACTAGCACCAGAAAATCAACTTCATAAGCTGATCTTCCTACTACAAACATACAGAATTATTGTATACATTTTTTTCTCCCTTCTTTACTTTTTTTTCTTGTTGTCTAGGGTTTATCAAAGAGTCTGCCCATGGGTCTCTTTAATTTAATTTTGTATTGGGACACCTGGGTTGTTCAGTTAGTTAAGTGTCTGACTTCGGCTCAGGTCATGATCTCGTGGTTTGTGGATTCAAGTCTTGTATCAGGCTCTCTGCTGACAGATCAGAGCCCGGACCTGTTTTGGACTCTGTGTCTCCCTCTCTCTCTCTTTGCCCCCCCCCCCCACTACCCACGCTTTCTCTCTCTCTCTCTCTCTCTCTCTCTCTCTCTCTCTCTCTCTCAAAAATAAAATAAACATTAACAAAATTTTTTTAAATTTAACTTTGTATTTGTTTTTTATATTATCAGTCTGTTTACTCTCAGTTAACCATCTTCTTAATATTCATAGGATGTATGCATATAAATTGTATTAGGATTGCTTTTTAGCAACAGAACCAACTTTCAAGTGTTTTTATTAGTTATATGTATAAAAATAATTTTATTGTACTTTAATTAGTGAAGAGAGATATACCTCATGCAATCCACCGCATATAAGATATCCTTGGCTGAGTGTTTTAGCTCCTGGACAGGTATAGCATTTATTCAACTTAGGGGTATGGTTCAAAGTGTGAGTCCAAGGCTACAGCTCAGTGGAGGGGTGCTCAGCCTGAAACTCAAAGGACCTCTTAGTAATGAGATTATTTTTCATCATTAAGGGAGAAGGGCTCTCTCATTTATCGGGACATGTGTACTGGAAGACGGATGCATTGGCAAATATTTGCAGCCTGAAATCAAAGCCAGTATGGGCCATTGGTCAGGATTATTCAATTCAATTCAAAGATAAGATATTACATTCTGGAATGCACATAAAGAAAAAGGTAAAGTAAACTATATTTTGAGATAAGGCATCTACTATGTGATGACAACTGTTTTATAGTCACAAACCAGCCTCAAAAAACTGTCCTATTTTGGTCCTGGAAATATACTCAACTTCTTTAGCATTATTTTCCTCTGTCAGCATTTGAAATGGCGTGATCATTCATTTTCTCTTTAATCAGTCTCCTCCCCAGGCTCCTCCAGAATGGTCTCTACTCTTTTTGCCAAATGATAGGGTGTATTGTGTTTTTTCTATTATGTATGGTGACCAAAGGATTGGATTTGGATGTCACCATGTACTTCCAAATGTTTACCCATCTTTGAATTATGTTTATTACAACAGTCCGTCAATAATGTGTTTAAAATATTAGCAATGATTACTACTAATCAACAGATAGTTGAACAATAATATTGAGTGATGACTGCAGTTGTCTTGTGAGCAAGGGAGCTCTTATTCCAAAATTCCAAAGGAACTTAGCTTATGTTTAAAGCAAAGAGTATGTATTTTACTATTCTACCAAGGAGCTTTCATACTGAAGAACTGACAAATTGATCACATCAAAATGTTCTGTTTAATTTCTAGCATATCTTTTCATTATTATTAGCTAGATATTTTTGCTCCTACCATCTTTGTCAATTACCCATTACTGCATATCATACCAACCCAAAACGTAGTGGTTTACAACAATGATAATATTTTGCTCATAAATCTACAAATTGGGCAGGTCTCAGTAGAACAGCCTTTTTTTTTTCTCCCTGCAACTGAATATCAGCTAAGGTAGCTTGAATGTTGAGAATGAAATCACCTTGGGGCTTGGTCACTCATATGTCTGGTAGTTAATGCTTGTTGTTGACTGAAACTTCAACTGGGATTGCAAACAAAACATCTTGACGTGTCTTTGATGTACCTCCTTGCCTTCATAACAGCTTAGTATCTGGATTCTTCCTGAGACATCTCAAGAAGCCAATCATAAATTTTATTACCCTTTTTTGGGCTTAACCTTAGCAGTTAATTTTATTTTAGTCACAGGCTTACCCATGTTAAAAGGAAAAAAAGAAACACCTCAACAATCAATGGAGGAATAACAATATCACATTTTAAGAAGCATATGTAGGATAAAATATATTTTCGTGGACTTTCCTGGGAAATATATTTGCTACAGGCTGACCTCTGGCCACAATAGTTTATCACCTCTACACATGCAAAATTCCCTCATCCTTTCTCCCCCAGATATCTCACAAAGTATCATATATGATGGTATTAGACTTAGGCTGGAGGTCCAACATCTTACCATCAAAATATGTTCAAGTGCAGTTGAAGGTCTTTGAATCTTATTCCTTGATTATGGCCCCTTTATTAGATTTGTTCCCTCATTCTGTTGTTCAAAAATGATAAGGTAGCTATCGAATTTGCTTCGAAATAAAATATATTCTAGTATCTGAAAGTCACATCTATGTAAATTTTATACTGTCCTCGAAACACCCATTAATTCCAAGGTATTACTACATAATTGATTCACAGCCTGAAAAACTGAACACCCTAAACTGATGTGTGTAGCAACAAAAGAAGTTTTCACAGAACTGTCTGTCTTATTGAAATTTTTATGAGATTGATTGTGCTTATTTATTGAGGGATATTCCACTATGCCGTCAATATTCTCTGTATTTCCCACTACTATCTGTGCTCATGGTTATGGGAACACTTACATAATCCAGTGATGGAGAAAAAAGAGGCTTCCATAATTCAACACTGAACTACAGTGGTGTGCCTTCCAAAACATAAAATACCACAATTTTGAGCCTTTCAGGTATCAATTGTCACTAAATATTAACATGAGTAAATTTTTTTCCAACTAACTGCAGTATAGTTTTGTAAAGCAAGCTTTTATAAGACAGTCTGCCACACAGAATAATAAAGAGTTAGGAAGATTTATTGGACGTGCAGTTTCATTTCCACACTGATCATCTCAAGATATCTTAACACACATAGGCGCTCTTCTTGCCTACACTCTGACCAAAGACCATAAGTCACAATGTAACAATATTACGGTGACAATATCAGTTATCTTCAGAAATAAGGACACATTTGAGAGGGATAGGGCACTATTAGTAATTATATTAGGGCAAAAGTTGTAAAACAGAATAATCATGAGTACACTGGGACATGTGCATAAGCAAACATGGGTGTACTTTGTGTTTGAACAACAGTTGGAATCCCAATTCTGCCCCTTATCTCATGCAATTCACTTAACCTCTTAGACTCTCAGTTTTCTTACCTAAAGAAATAGAATAATCAGGCATCTCACTATTTCTATTAAATTATATAAATAAAATACTCTTAGCACTATCTGGCACAATTAGGGTCCTCAGTGAATGGCAATTAGCTTTGTTATTATTGTATTCTGATTGTCTAGAATAGTATCTGGTACATGATATATCCATAATAAATATTTGTTTGGTGAACAATAAAAAGAATTAATACATACATAAATCAATGAAATGAAGAAGTACCATTAGTATTCAGTGAAGTCATATAATACTCCTGGTGATCCGACTACATGTCATAGTAGGATTGGAAAATAGACAAATGCATGTCCTGGGACACGGTCAACCTGGATTCAGAAAAACTATAAAATATGGAATGAATTGACTTTTTATACTATTTACCAGAAAATTAATCTGTATGCATCTGGAGCATAAGAACACTTGTGATTTAGGTTTCTATCCATTTAATTTAATCATGTAAGATATCTTTATTGTTTTCAGTTTTAAAACACTTTCTCAATTTCCCTGTTGTGTTATTGGAGATTGTATTAGTGAGAAAAGGAGAGGTTACACTGCATTATAAGTAACAAGCTATAAGCACAATTCTTTTAATGCATTCACAAACATTGTTATGGTTATATATTATGTAACAATCAATTGTACCCCTTGGCAAATTTCTCAACAGAAACTTTTCAGGCCAGGAGAGAATGGGATGACATTTAAAATATTGAAAGTAAATTATTGTTGGGGGAGCCTGGAGGCCTTATTTGGTTAAGCATCTGACTCTTGATTTTGGGTTAGGTCATGATCTCATGGTCATGAGATTGGGCTCTGTACTGGGCCTGGGTGTTGGGCTCTGTACTGGGCCTGGAACCTGCTTGGGATTCTCTCCCTCCCTCTCTCCTTCTGTCCCTCCCCATTCCTGTGTTCTCTCTCTCAATCTCAATCTCTCTCTCTCTCTCTCTCTCTCTCTCTCTCTCAAAAAAAAAGAGAGAAGGAAAGAAAGAAAGAAAGAAAGAAAGAAAGAAAGAAAGAAAAGAAAGAAAATCATTGTTACCTACAGATTCTATACCCAGAAAAACTGTCCTTCAGAAACAAATGAGGGATAAAGACATTTGGGAACAAAACTGAGGCAGTTCATTACCACCAGACCTACCTTACAAGAGATACTAAAGGAAGTTCTTTAAATAGAAGTAAAATATCCATACCGCAAGTTCATTGGCTGAACACGGCCACTGTCTTTGCTCTGCAAACTATCAGCTGTCTGTCCTTCTCTTCACTAGAGCCTCACTTAGCTGCACAAATTTCAAGTGTTTTCACCAGCCTTTCTGGTCAAATGGGGGCCAGAATATACTCTCCACCCCAGGTAAGGTAATGTCACAGTCCTCCCTGCCTGAATGGAAAGAGGAGAAAGCACTCTAAGCTACTTTTAATTTCCCAGTCTCTCTAGTTGGAAGGGGCTGGGAGCTACCCTCAGCCTTGGACCTCCTGCATGCATGTAATACAGGAAGCTTCTATGCCTAATATTGACTTTGTTTGGTGGGTGATCAACTCTGCCTGCCCACTTCTTTGACCAGCTTGAGCACTGCTAGGTTGCACACAGGCATGGTCATGAGCCCCTCTGATCAGGTAGAGCTGGAAGACATTCTTGACAGGAGGGAAGGAGTGACTCAGCACCTTACCAAGGCATGAGCAAATAGAGCTCTAGGGCCAGCAAAACTCCTTGTTTCAGGATCTTAATCAGGTTATTCTGTACCTTGCTGAGTTCCCTGATTGGAGTCTGTCAGTTTTGCAGATGAGAAAAACTGCTGTTTGGGACTACTACTTAGATACTGCAGCTATCAGCCTGGTCTGCAGAGATCTATGTACTGGTTATTACAAGTCCCCCCTTGCTTTCTCTGTTGTAGTCAGATTCCCAGTGAAATCTGCCCCACAGATTCCCTTGCAATTCCCATGGTGAAATATCAAAGTAGGGGTTCCCACAAAGTGACCCACAATGCTGAAAAGTGGTACCTGGATGTATCTCCTGAGTTCTATTTCCCCACTGAAGGTACTCGAAGTTCAGGGAGACCTCTCCACATGGTGCTGCACTGGAGAAATGTGGTCAATGTGTAACTGTTTCTCTTAGCTTTCTATTGTGACCTCTCTTGGTCTCTGAGGTATAAGGGGATGCTTCAGCCTCATCCCTAAGCTCTAGGATTCTCTCAGTGGTGACTTGTTTTCGAATAGATGTCCATTGTTCTTGTGAGGAGGAACAAATTCAGGAACAACCTATGTCACCGTTTTGGTAATCACATTCAGCCTCATTATTCTTTAATATTATCCCATAACATTTGTTTCTGTTCTTTAGAATAATATATTTACTAATTGTACAATATTCTATTATGTTTGAGTAACTAAATTAGTTTCCCAGCATCACCATAACAAATTTTACCACAAAAACTTGGTGCTTTAAGACAAGAGAAATTTATTCCTCACAGTTTTGAAAGCCAGAAGTCTGATATCAAACTTTCATAGAACTTAAAGAGCAAAGTGGAATTATTTTTTACCACTCAATTCTAAGCTTTGAAAATTTAGGTCATGGAGTTTCTAGATCATTTCTTTAGCATGTTTCTATCCATCAAGTTCATCAGAAGCTGGCCATAGGGTGAGGACTCAAATGACAGTAATTTATTGAGGGAGTGCTCTCATAAGAAACCATTATAAGAGTGCGGGAAGCAGAAGAGAGGAGAGGAACTTAACCAGAGGTGTTATTTCAAGCAAAAACTTGAAAACAAAAGCTATTTCAAGCAAAAACTCAGCCTCAGCTTCATCATGCTTGGGATTTCTAGGGGTCAATTCTGTCATACCCTTGGTCTCTACTGGGGACATGTGAACTAAGTTTTATTCTTCACCAGAACCTCTCCAGGTTAGTATGAACTCAGGCACTTCTAGATCTTTGTATGTATAGAAAAATGTAACTGAAGAGCAGTCCTGTGAGGACAGTCACACCTGCTATCGTCCACCTTTAACATCTTTCCAATGCACGTACATCTCCCATCTCACATTAGGTACACTGTGTCCTGCCAAGACATTTTTGAGATGACATGTACTCATAATTCCGGGGGCAAAATTTACAGTAGGTAGTTTAGAAAGATGAGCTATCTCTGACTACTGTAGTTTATCCTGAAATTGCAACTGATACTCATTATATACTTCTATCAACTATACTGGATTCCACTCACCCTACCGTGGCTCTTCTGGTGTCAAAGAAGTTTTCCCAGTGAGAAGCATTTCAACTCCTGAGTATATTCCCAAATTAAAGTTGTAAAGAGGAGATATATTGAAGAATGTTTGGGGTGCCTGGGTGGCTCAGTTGGTTGAGCGACCGACTTCAGCTCAGGTCATGATCTCACAGTTTGTGGGTTCGAGCCGCATGTCAGGCTCTGTACTGACAGCTCAGAGCCTGAAGCCTGCTTTGGATTCTGTGTCTCCCTCTCTCTCTACCCCTCCCCCACTCATGCTCTAGCTCGCTCTGTCTCAGAAATAAATAAACATTAAAAAAAAAGAATGTTCATAGTAGCACTACTTAGTAGGGAAAAAAAAGAAGATAGCAAGAAAATATTTAAAATTAAGAGAAAAGAAAATGAAATACCTTATGCCAGTGAAAATTAATTCCTATATGCATAACATGAATGCATTTTAGTGATCTAATGAGTGAGGAAAATATAAAGAAATGTCTTTTTTTATATAGTTCAAAAGCACAGAAAAAAATTCATTGTTTACGCATAAAATGTATACATGTGTGACTAGTACATAAACAGAATAGTGCTTTCATCTGTGGAGGAGAAAGGGACTTAGGATAGGAAAGGCCTATATAAATATGTAGTAGTAAGTAAGGGATTGAATAGTGAGTTTAGTAATACTCATTATATTAGCAAAGTAAACACATAAATGTGGGCCAAAGATAACTGTGTATCTACCACCAAGGATATCACTAATCCATCTGCACACCTGAGTTCCAATTAAAAACAAAAACTTTCCAGATTGACTGATTCGAATGTACAGCTAAGATTGAAAGCTACCACCCTAGATGATCTGCAAAAGTTTCTTTTTTTAACAAACTGTGGCAAAAAAATATAGGGAAGATATTTCATTTATGAAAGTACACGTATGGGATATTTGAGGGAATGAGCTTTTTTTAAATAAACAAATGTTTTAAACATTTATCTTGATGTATAATAAAAGTCTGAAACAAAACATACCAAATTTAAATTTGATCTCATAATATGCATTCAAATACTAATAAACTCCTTCAATAGGAGTAGAATGATTTTAACAGTCCTGTGATGCAGAAATGGCTCCACAAAGTCATATAACCCAAGTAGGTCAATTATATACTGAAGGGAACGTATATAGAAATACAAAGTTTCACTGGAAAGAGTGAAAAACCAAGGGACTTCTTAACAAACTCTAAGCCCCATTTTAATCTCCTTATTTCAACAATGCAAGAACCTGTTTGTTTATTCACATGGACACTTTGACCACTTTAACACAAAGAAGAACCATAGTATAATAATGAACCTGACATGAAGATAAATGACTCCAATTAGCTTCCTCATTAGTTTTAACTAAGATTACTTCTTTAGTCATGACTGATTTATCTCCGTTTCACTTCGCTAGAGCCTCAGGAAGTTGCCTGCCAGATTAAAGCCAGGTAAAGAGAGTTCATTTAAAATCTAGACAGTCGTCTGCTATTTTCCCTTGGATCAATCTGTGACTGGCACTCAAGAGTGGATTCACATATGTGTGCTTTTGCCATTATTCCTATAGAGCAATGATCAGCAATTTTCAAACACAACATTCACAAAAATAGTAATAAGTGTGTAATGTATGTCTATATTGCATGTGATGAAGGAAAACCTACACAATTTCAACAAGTATCTGCAGAACTCTTGAAAAATCCTGGTTTGAATTTATGTTTTTCACAGTCTCACTCTGTTTCACTTTGTCATTAAACCACAGAGAGTGGGGACTGAGAATGGGGACAGGCACATTGGTGGAATAAACTAAAAGCATTAATCACATGCTTAGGATTCTTCCTAGGTGCCTGGAGTTGGCAAACTGTGAACAAATATGAAACTATGTTCTTGGGGTGCCTGGGTGGCTCAGTTGGTTAAGCATCTAACTCTTGATTTTGGCTCAGGTCGGGATCCTATGGTTCATGGATCTCTGTACTGAAAGCACAGAACCTGCTTGGGTTTCTCTTTCTCCCTGTCCCTCTGCCCTTTCCCCGCTTACACATGTGGGCTCGCTCTCTCTCTCAAAATAAATAAACACACACAAAAAAAAAAAAAAAAAAAAAAAAAAACTGTGTTCTTTAGGTTTACAAAAAAGGCAGACCAGCCACAGAGATTTGCCTTTCCTTAGGCAAAGGAAATCTTCCTTAGGTGAAGATTAACATTTTGTGCTTTCTTGATGGAGACTTAGCCTACAGAAGGCAGTAAGTCCCTTGTGAGAAACTATGTGTGCCTGTACCCAGAGTTTACTCCAGGGAGAAATTGCCCAATTTCCCTGCGTCATACTTCCCTCAGGGTCCATGTGGTATGGGATCCATGGGCTGAAGTCCTTTCAAACACTAACATTAGAAAAGAGACGGATGCTTTCAACAGGAAATTCGACATCCTGAAAGCTCTCTTTCTATACCTAAGTGGTGGAAAAATGATTTGCTCATCTGATTATTAACTGATTATTCATTCAAAAGCCATAAAGGCAGAAACTTGTGCACCATGCACCACCTGATTTTTTTGTCAGAACTCAAGATAATTTAGCACCTGACTCAGTTCTATAGTTAAAGAAACATTAAAACAGAGCAGGAAGACCATAAAAAACAAAAACAAAAACAAAAAAACAATAACAAAAAATCCACAGATACTTAGAGCTTAACGATATAAAATCAAGGTAAAGATTTACACTAGGAAGTCACCTTTGAAATAGAACTGAGGGAAGAGTCATGTATAAAATTGGACACATCTCTAAGAAATTCTGGTTTCTTTTAAGGTAAGGGATTAGAAGAGACAATTGTGAGGTTAGAGGCACTCATTTCTACTGGAACAATATTGTATCCAGACCGTCTCATTGAAAAGTGTTCGAAGAAATAAATGTTGAGTCTCAAGTGATATTTCCAATTAAATTTGGATACTGTAGGTTTTAATCTCAATTCTATAATTATGTTCTCTTTAGCTATGAAAATTGGTTCTGAAATCCATAACATAATTTATTTTTTACTTTATTTATTCTATTATGAAGTATCATTCAAAATAATGATGCTTTCGAGAATATTAAGTGATTCATATAGTTGTATGTGATGTTTATTTGTACCATGCACAATGGTAGATTTAGTAGAAAATAAAGTCTATCAAGTTCTCTTAGCTATAATTATTAATAAGAAAAGGAAGAAAGGAAGGAGAAATGAAAGGCAGAAAAGGAAGAAGGCCATATTGCTATCTTAAAGTAACATACTTCCTAATGAGAAACACAGATTTATGCATGATTAAGTATTGCACGAGGCAGAATGCAGTAAGGGGATGGCAGAAATATAGCCACAGCCTATGGAAGTAATAAAGAAAAAACAGACGATTGTGGCTTGGGAGATGAGGAAAGTTTTCACAGCATAGGAGCTTAGCACTACACAATGAGAAGTATTTCAAAGGGAAATAATAACCAAGAAGTCGTTCTAGACTAAAAAGATTCATGATACTATAACCTAAGCCAAACTAAAAAATTAAAAAACTAAATATAATGGGATAATATATCACTTTTAACTTGGTATCAAACATGAATTACAGTTAGATTATGTTAGCATCACCTTCACTTAATTGGATATCCAGATGATGATTGTACTTAATTTCCAATAACTGAGATGAGAGAATACATTTTGCACATAGAATTCTTAGAAATAATTTGATATTACTTCACTGATTTTTTTGTGTCTGTCACTCTACTGTTACCTCTAAAATTGTTGTTTAATTTTCTCTATTAAAAAATCTTATTTGGGGCATCTGGATGGCTCAGTTGGTTAAGCATCTGACTTCAACTCAGATCATGATCTCATGGCTTGTGAGTTCAAGCCCCACGTCGGGCTCTGTGCTGACAGCTCGGAGCCTGGAGCCTACTTTGGACTTCTGTGTCTCCCTCTCTCTCTCTGCCCCTTCCCTGCTCACTCTCTGTCTCTCAAAAATAAAGACATTAAAAATATTTTTAAAAAATCTTATTCAATTTTGCAAAACCTAAAATTTATTTCTTAGAACCCAAATTTTGTAAGGGAAATTACATCTTACTTTGAAAGTATGAAGTAATAGACAGGATGCTGGGAAGGGTATAAAAGTGACTTCAGCATGTATCCAAAAGTGTATAGCTAAGATTTACATATTATGAAAAAAATAAAGTATTGAATTTTAAGGCACAGATATTACTGATTTACAATGAACTCTATATTTACAGGACTCAATAATAGGTAGAAAACAGATGTGTGCTAGGTATATAATTTCTTCTTCTAAGGAATATAAGACCTATACATGAAAGTGATTCAACCAAAATGACAAATTAGACACCATTCCATTATCTCCAAAGTATAATGTAGTAATTTTCAATCATTTAATCTTTTTTAAAATTTTTCTTAATGTTTATTATTGAGAGACAGAGAGAGACAGAACATGAGCATGGGAGGCAGAGAGAGAGGAAGACACAGAATCTGAAGCAGGCTCCAGGCTCTGAGCTGTTAGCACAGAGCCAGATGTGAGGCTTGAACTCACAAACCACGAGATCATGACCTAGGTGACGTCAGATGCTTAACCGTTTGAGCCAACCAGGCGCCCCTTTAATCATTAATCATTTAATCTTTAACAAAAATACATCTAGCACAAAAGGTATAAAACTTATGTATAACAACAGTACTCCTATTTACTTCACTAAAATTAAAGCAGCAGATATATGTTCTTTTTTTTCTTTCTTTCTTTTTAAAAGCTTATTTAGTTATTTATTTTGAGAGAGAGAGAGAGAGAGAGAGAGAGAGAGAGAATCCAGGAGAAGGAGAGGGGCAGAGGGAGAGAGAGAATCCCAAGCAGGTTCCACACTCAGTACAGAGCCCAATGAGGGGTTGGACTCACAAAGCAAGAGATCATGACCTTATCTGAAATCAAGAGTTGGGGGGGGGGGGGGGGGGGGGTGGTGCTCAACTGACAGAACTACCTAGATGTTCCTCTTCTTTTTTTCTAAATTACACTTCCATGAATAAGATATTTACACCTACTCTGGTATTGATTATAGAATGATGTTAGGCATTTATTCTTTTTTCTTTCTTCCACATATCTGTGAATGTACACCCACTTCTGTAGAAATATTTTGGTTAATAAGTTACAGATTATCTTCCCACAAATACTCAGACAAATGGAGGTTTAGGGGCTTCATAAAGCAAAAATTAATAATACGGGAACTAACTTTCAGACAATGGCTTACTAATCTTATTGGAAACCTAGATTTTTTTTAATCTATTTTTTATTGTTTTAATGTTTATTTATTTTTGAGAAAAGGAGAGATAGTGACAGAGCATGAGGTGGGGAGGGGCAGAAAGAGAAGGAGACACAGAATCCGAAGAAGGCTCCAGGCTCTGACCTGTCAGCACAGAGCCCAATGCGGGGCTTAGACCCACGAACCGCGAGATCATGACCTGAGCTGAAGTCAGACACTCAACCAACTGAGCCACCCAGGCACACCCTTTTTACCATTTTTAATATGTTGACTTAATCTTCAAAATGTCATGTTAATTGGTAACAACCAAGCATTCAGTATTCTCATCAAGGGAAGGGAAGCAGATCCAGAAAGCAAAGAGGAAGAGGCCTGATGACTGCTTCTGTCCTATTCTTTCCCTTCTACTTCTTCTCCTTCTCTTCCTCCTCCTTTAAGTAGTAAACCTAGAATTTTTCCAGAAGCCACACCTAGACACTAAATATATCCTTCTGACCAAAATTTTGCCAATTGGCTATAGCTGCTTATATAGGGGACTTGGAAATCAGGTCTTTAGTGGGCACATTACTAACTGAAACAAAGTCCATGTAATGTAAGCAACAAAGGAAAACAGGGATACTTGGTAGGCCAAAAACATAACACCCAAGCCAACAACCTGAGTATTACCAATGACTCCATCATGCTTTCATATATGGAGAGATATACCATATTTATGGATCAAAATAGTTCATGTCATTAATATGTGAATTTTTCTCAAGATGATCTATAAATATGACCCTAACCTAATTGAAATTTCAGTAGAAGTTTTTGTAGAAGTTATCAAGCTGATTCTAAAATTTATATGGAAAATAAAGGAATTCAAATTTCCCAAAATTATAACAATACAAAGCGAAACAAACAAGGTTGGATGACTCACACTACCTCATTTTAAGAACAATCAAGTGGGGCGCCTGGGTGGCGCAGTCGGTTAAGCGTCCGACTTCAGCCAGGTCACGATCTCGCGGTCTGTGAGTTCGAGCCCCGCGTCAGGCTCTGGGCTGATGGCTCGGAGCCTGGAGCCTGTTTCCGATTCTGTGTCTCCCTCTCTCTCTGCCCCTCCCCCGTTCATGCTCTGTCTCTCTCTGTCCCAAAAATAAAAATAAAAAAAACGTTGAAAAAAAAAAATTAAAAAAAAAAAAATAAGAACAATCAAGTAAGTGTGAGATTAGTGAAGAATGTGGTCATAAGTCAATAAAAAAATACAAAGTTCAACAATTAAACCTCAATATATTATGAATTGATTGTTGACAAAGATGTCAAGATTGACAAGAAATAGGAATGTTTTAAATAAATGACTACTGGACAATTGGACATGAACATTCAAAAAAGGAACAATCTATTTTGTATGAATTTTAAAAATTAACTAAATATGGATGAAAAACCTAAATATAAGAGCTAAAACTCAAACTTCTAGAAGTAAACACAGAAAAAAATTTCAAGATCTTCTTAGGGAAATATTTCTTAGATATGACACACAAAAAAAAAATCTACAAAAAAAAAAAATTGATAAATTGAACTTCACCAAAATGTATAATTTCTGCTTTTTGGAAGTTTGAAGATAAGGCATCAACTGGGAGAAAGTATTTCTAAATCACATATTTAATAAAGGATTTATTTCCAGAACACAAAACAAAGTCTCACTTCCCTTCTCCAGCTTCTATCTCACCTGCGGGAGGTCTTTGGTGTCACTTTCTAGAAGAGATAGGTACAATGGGGTCAAAATTTCATTCAGAGAACTTGGACAATTGAGAAAAGCAGAATTCATTTAACCATTAGTTTAATAAACTATAATAAGTTATAACTTAGAAGACATTTCAAGTTGCTCCTACTCACTATTCCAACCTTATTTCTCACTATCCTTCCATCAGACTACATGTGAAGAATTGCCATACTAAAATGATTTCAACAGGAATTTTAATTCCGAATGCAAAATTCACCCATAAGACAGGCTTTTCAGTACTTAAATTCTTGATAGAGCTAGGTACCAATTTAATGTTATCTGAGGATCTTCCATCTCATTTAAGCCTCTTTAGTCCTTTTGATACCAAGCACATATCACCAAATTTAGCTAATTGTTGCAACAGCATCCTGCAGACAGACGTCTGACTGATTGTCTGAAATGACTAACAGTTTGGGATATTATATATGCAATTTACTGCCAAGAATAGGTAATAAGCTCAAAGAGCTATTAAGATGCAAAGAAGGGATGGATCAAAAAAAAAAAAATCAAAAGCTGTTCACAATCACAAGTGAAAGTATAATTACCATACATTATAAGGGAAAGAGAACTAACACTGAGTAAGCACCTACTACCTATTAACCATCTTGCTATTTAATTTGTGAATATTATCTCATCCACAGAACAGCTACTTAATGTAAACAGTACTATCTTCATTTTAGGTTAAAATTTTTATTGAAATAAAATATACTATATACTGTAACATTCACCCTTTTAAAGAGTGCAATTCAATGTCTTTTAATATATTTACCAAGTTATCCAACCATCATTACTATCTAATTTCAGAATAGTTCATCTCTCCCAAAAGAAACCCCATACCTATTATAGCAGTCACACCCCATTCCTCCCTCTCTTCCCACTGCAAGCTCATGATAATCACTAATCTACTTTCTTTCCCTCTGAACTTGCCCATTCTGGACTTTTCATATAAATGGAATAACGCAGTATGTGGCCTTTTGTGATAGACCTCTTTCACTTAGCACAATGTACAGAAGGTACATTCATTTTTACGTCATGAATCAATACATAGTTCTTTTTGTAACTGAATAATATTTCCCTGTGTGGCTATAATAGTTTGTTTACTCAATCATCAGTTGATGGACATTTGGTTGTTTCCATTCTTTGGCTATTGTGAATAATGTCACTATGAACACTCATGTTCAAGTTTTTTTGTGAATATGATGGGGTTTTTTTTCTCCTGGGTATATGTGTAGGAATGGAATTAGTGGGTTATAAGCAACATTTTACAAAAGTTTTTGTTTTTGTTTTAGTCTTCCTTTAATAGGTAGATACAGATATAGATATAGCTAGATACAGATAAAAATAATATCACATTCTTTTTTACAAATGTATTTATTTTGAGAGAGAGAGAGGGAGAGAGCACAAGTGCTGGAGGGGCAAAAAGAGAAGGAAAGAGAGAATCCAAGGCAGGTTCTGTCCCGCCTGCACAGAATCTGACGCAGGGCTTGAACTCACTAACCCATGAGATCATGACCTGGGCCAAAATCAAGAGCTGGATGTTTAATTGACTGAGCCACCCAGGTGCCCAACATCACATCCTTAGGTAAATGGTAGCATTGCACACATATACTTTTTTTTTTCATTTGCTTTTTTAATTTAAAATATATTCTGAAAAACAAAATGAAAAATATATATGCTGATTATCAATACATAGATATTCCTCACTTCTTTTTACAGCCAAATGATCAGGATGTGCCATGACTAATTTAACCAGTAAACTATCCATGGACACTGGGTTGCTTTATGGTCACTTGTTATTACAAATTGAACTAGAATAAATCATGTTATGTATATTTGTTTTCATATTTTTGAATATATATTTTTAAATAAGTTTTTAGAGATGAAGTTTCTGTGTCAAAGGACAAATGCAGTTATATATTATCAAATTCCCTTCCATCAAGTTAGCTCTATTTTTATATTCCCAGTCATTATCCCCATATGGTAAAATTTTAAGAAAAAGTTTTTTTTTTAATTTATTTATTTTAAGGGGGGTGAAGAGGAGGGACAGAGAGAGAGGAAGAGAGAAAATCCCAAGCAAGCTCCACACTGTCAGCATCAAACCCGATACGGTGCTTGATCTCACAAACTGTGAGATCATGACCTGAGCTGAAATCAAAAGTTGGAGTCTTCACTGACTGAGCTACCCAGGTGCCCCACTATATGGTTAGTTTTTATAATACCTTTCACAATATATACAAATATCAAATCATTATATTATTTGAAACTAGTATAATGCTATAGGTCAACTACATTTCAACAAAAAATATTTAAAGAATAGATGTATGGAAACATTAGAAGAAATTTACAAACTTGTAAACTTCAGTTAAGTTAAAAAATTAATAGTAATCTAGAATTTAAAATATAACTAACAATTTGATTAAAGGAACAAATAGAACTGGCATCAAAAACTAGAGAATACACATTATTATTTTCAATCATACATAGTACATTATAAAAAGCAAAATTCATTTTAAGTGTCTGGAAATGTAGGTTTTAGAGAATTAAAAGAACTTAACAAAGTCACACAGTCACACAGATCATTATTAAAGGAATGATCTTGGATTTGAACCCAAATATATATGGTTCCAAAGATTCTTATGTTTCTTATAAAAGTTGTTTCACAAGAAGAGAACTATGCATTATCTGAAAAAAGTCATTTCTGAGAAAGAAAAATAATGCAACTGGAGACAGCGTTCAGAATATAATACCTTAGACCATATCTTATTTTGAAAATATAATATATCAATTGATATACTGATTCTTCATATTTTAGTAACTTCTAATATAATTTCCTAACCCTTCTATTTTGGTAAAGAATGTGTAGCTTTTGTTTACCAAAGAAAATGCAAATTTTTTTTATTGGCATATTTGCTGTGTATACAACTCATTGTGAAACAAGCTTTTTAAGTTGTATAATAATTTGTTCTCATGGAAAAGTTTTACAGAAAACTACATGTATAAAAATTTCATTATTTTCCATAGAAAAGTTTAAATGATGTATATTGTGAAGTGTTATTCTCTAAAAGACAAGTAAACACAAACAACTGATTTCTGTCTAAACATCATTAAGAAAATGTAGGTATCTGAGACATATGAGAAAGCCTAAAAAAAACAATTTCAGCATTAGCTAAATAAACTACATAGGAATAATACAGCACACTCCTCTAAATAATGCTCAGTATATGAAACCTTTTTTTCCCAAAGTTTTAACTAAAATCTGCTAAAGTTAATGGACATTATAAAGGTTATGAATAACATAAAAAGAAAAAAAAGTATGTAGCAACTATATAGCACACTGGAAGCTGTTCTATTTTCTGCATGTGTCCCATAACCATTTTTGAAGGGTTCAGCTCTAGATATGAACTACACGAGAGAAAAACAAAGCCAAAGTCATTAATGAGCAGCCCACTTCAACATGCCAGCAATTCTTAAAGAGCACAGAGTCTGCATCTCATACTGGGCTGGAAACCCTTCACACCTCTGTTGCCCCAGACAAAAACGTGTTTTTCTGCATACAGAATAAGCTGGTCAATAAAAATCTGCCTGTAATCTAATGCACCTGTATATCAAAGCAAATTTCCCCATAAAAAATAATGGAAACTCAGATAATTCATTCTACAACCCGAAAAATATTCATACAAAAATGATTACAATACTGTAATATAATAGAAAATAATAAAGAAAATACAAAATATAAGGAAATATAAACAAATTAACCTGCACTTACTTTTGAAAACCTTCATGACTGGTATAAGGGAGACAAGAGAGGAGGGTAATCACACAAGAAAACTCTCTAACGGAATCACTAGTAACTATTGGCTCAACGAAATCTTTTTCTTTTCATGCAACTTTAACAAAAAACCTATCTAAGACCTAGAATGAAGCAAAGCATTCCTAAGCTTACTCTTGTATGGAAAAGTAAAGGAGTGCCCATAGGTGCTTTGAAATGACAGAAAACACACTAATGCCAGTGGTGGGCATCTTCCAATGTTCTGAAAAAATCACTGATTTCTGCCAAACACCGTGGCCTGAGACTGAGCATCTGAGCATGGAAGATGATCACCCACAACCCAGAGAGAGAGAGAGAGAGAGAGAGAGAGAGAGAGAGAGAGAGAGGAGAACCATTGGCTCAGGTGTGATCATGTGACATTTGGCTTCACATACCTAGTGTTGCAAGACATCCCTCGTTTATCAAGTTAAAATTTATTAGAAATGTTTGCTCTTCCTGTGGAACACTCACAGAACAAGTTACTCACAATCCAGGGTTTTACTGTATACATATTCAAGGCTTTAAGTGCTACTAACACTAACTTAAGTCGATATGAAATTTATTTGCCTCGAATTCTGCTCCAGAAGTTATCTGCACTTTTTATACTGACATTTACAGTTGTGGAATGTGTATATACAGAAGCTAGAAAACTATCATGATGAACAATAGAAGTATAAATAAAATGTGGTTTAATGGCTTTTCTAGTTGTTTCTCCTTCCTGCAGACAGCTACTTTGGGTTTTACTTTTCATATATAGAAGTAATTAATTTAAAATCATTTTGAAGTATAATTGGCGTATTTCTTCCTATTTACCTGTTTTATTTGCCACTTAAAAAAATCAGGGGTTCCTGGGTGGTGAAGTCTGTTAAGAGTCCAACTTTTGACCTCAGCTCAGGTCAAGATCTCATGGTTCCTGAATTCAAGCCCTGCATTGGGCTCTGCATTATTGGTGTGGAGCCTGCTTAGAATTCTGTCTCTCCTTCTCTCTGGCCCTCCCTCCCTGCTTGTTCTCTCTCTCTCTCCCTCTCTCTCTCTCTCTCTCTCAAAATAAGTAAATAAACTTAAAATCTTTTTTTTTAATCTGGCCTTAAGAAAATATGAGGTTTCAACATAAATAACAATTTAAGAGTAACTGTTGCATTTGCTTCTATTTTAAGGGCTAAGTGGTGTTCCAAGTTAGAAACCACTTGACAAACTCAATCATTTATACTATATTAAAAAAATGATCACCCTTATATTTTGAAAATGGTAGGACAAGACTGTTTTTTAGATTTTATTTTTTTTTCGAGTCGTTTCAGGCTCATAGCAGAATTGAGGAGAAGGTACAGAGATTTCCCACATACACCTACCCCCATACATGCACAGCCTCCCCATTATCCATATTTTCCACCAGAGTGGTAATTTCGTTATAATTGATGAACCTACATTGACATATCACAATCACCCAAAGTCCATAGTTTACATTACAATTCACTCTTGGTATTGTACATTCTATGGGTTTGAACAAATGTATGAAAACATGTATCTGTCATTATGGTATCTAAGAGAATATTTGCACTGCCCAAAAAATTCTTTATTCTTCTCTCTCCATTCCTCAATTCCTGAAAACAACTTATTTTTTTAATATAATTTATTGTCAAATTGGTTTCCATACAACACCCAATGCTCATCCCAACAAGTGCCCTCCTCCCTGCCCACCACCCACTTTCCCCTCTCCTCCACCCCCCATCTACCCTTAGTTTGTTCTCAGTCCTTAAGAGTCTCTTATGTTTTAATGTTGCCATGGTTTTTCATGACTCTTCCAAGATGTCGTATAGGAATCATATACTACGTAGCCTTTTCAGATTAGCTTCTTTCCAGATTAGCATTCAAGTTTTTCTTGCAGATTGGCATTTGTGTTTTCTCCACAGTTTTTTATGGCTTGATGGCTCCTTTCTTAGCACCGAATAACATTCCATGGTCTGAATGTACCACCGGTTGTTTATCGATTTATCTACCAAAGGACATCTTAGTTTCCAAACTTTGGCGATCATGAATAAAAACCGCTATAAACAGCCATGTGCAGGTTTTTGTTGTACATAAGTCTTCAGCTTCTTTGGCCAAATACTGAGAGGTGTAATTGTCAGATCATACGGTAAGAGTATGTTTAGTTTTGTAAAAAACCACCAAAGGGTCTGCCAAAGTGGCTGTGTGGTGCCATCAGCAGAGAATGAGAGTTCCTCTTGATCCGGATCTTTGTCAGCCAGCAGTGTTATCAGTATTCTGGATTTTGGCCACTCTAATAGGTGTGAAGTGCTATCTCCTTGTTTCAGTTTGCTCTTCCCTGCTGGCATATGACAGGGAGCATCTTTTTATATGCTAATATGTCATCTGTATATCTTCTCTGTTAAAGTGACTCAGGTATTTGGCCCATTTTTAGATCTGGGCATTCATTTTCTTATTGTTGAGTTTTAAGAATTTTTGTATATTTTGGATAACATTCATCAGATGCATTTGTTGCAAATATTTATTCCCAGTATGTGGCTTGTCTTCTCATTCCTTTTCATTTGTCTTTCACAGAGCAGAATTTTTTTTAATTTTAACTAAGTCTATTATCAATTGTTTCTTCCATGGATTGTGCCTTTGATGCTGTAATCTAAAAACTAATCGCCAAACCCATGGTTATCTGAGTTCTCCTATGGGAGCTTCTACGAGTTTTATAGTTTTGTGTTTTACTTTTGGTCTGTGATACATTTTAAGGTAGTTTTTTGTTTGTTTATTTGTTTTGTTTTGTTTTTGATGAGTGTAAAGTCTCTAAATATCTAAATTCATCTTTTTTTTTTTTTGCATGTAGATGTCTAGTTGGCCCAGCACCAATTGTTGAAAAGCCTATCTTTGCTCCATTGTATTGCCAGAGAAAACTTTTAAAATGTTGCTAAAATGTAGTAATAGGTTTTCATCAATTCTAATCAGACTGTGTCGTCTATGGCTACTGAACTGTCAAGCCTTATTGAATAATGACAAAATTCACAGTGTTTTCAATGATTTATAAAAACTAAAATACAAATTGTGCAGGCAGCAATTATGAATTAGAGTGCTAGAATAACAACAACAACAACAACAAAAATCTGGTTTCTGGGAATATAGAACACACAGCTAAAAATAAGAAAGTTTTCTAGCTCTGGCTGTGCCACTCCTTCACTCTAGTCATTTTAATAAATGATTTAATCATCCAGAGCTTCATTTTCCTTCTCTGTAAAATGAGAGAAGAGGCTTGACCAAAGGAGTCCTAAAATCTTTCTAAGTATCCAAGTTCTCCCAGTTTGAATATGTATTCCCTTCTCTCTCTTAGTCTCTGTCTCTCATCTCTTTCCCTTCCTCCTTTTTCTCATCTTATTCTTCTTTCTCTCTTATCCATTCTTTCTTCCAGAGAGAGAGAGAGAGAGAGAGAGAGAGAGAGAGAGAGAGATACACTATTTCTTATGTAATACAAGGGCTATTTACGTGAAACAGTTAAATTTTGAGGAATTTTGAGCTATAATAAATTTAAAGTAAAGTTCAATCTTTTCATGTAATTGAGGTTTGTTAAGGAAGCATTTCTCTTTAGTGTTTATAAATTATTTCATTACCATAAATTACATAGAAGAACTGATGAAAGACCCAAAACAGAATCTAGTAATTTTAAACACTTAGTGTGATAACTAGATAAAAAGATACACAATGAAACATACACCAACCCTAAAATATAAAAGCAGTTGTATTAGATTAAATGAGTAGCTTGTTTAAAATATCAGTGTTGATAAACCAGTGCTGAAAATGCATTTATTTTTTCATTTCTTTTTAAAATATCAAGATTTAATATATGCATTAGTAAAAGTGAACTGGGCTAACACCTGACACCAGTGGATGTCCTGGAAGGACCCTGTTACAACTACCTTTCTTATAGACAAGCTTTGTAGCTGCCATGTAGTCACCCATTTCCTTCAATTTGTATTAAAATTAACTACTTGTGCATTATGCACTTATCTGATACCTTAGACTCTGCCATTCTAAATCCTTACCTTTTTTGTTTGGGACATCTCAAGTGTTTGTCAGTTAAGTTAGAGTGGACACACTGGGGGAAGATGGAAATAGTTGTTGTGACACCAAGACAGAGATAGGATAGCAACACATATTTCCTGAAATTTGTCTGCCTCTCATTCTATATTTAACCCTGGAGTCCTAGTCATTTGGCTGCTTTTTGATGGGTCTAATTCTATGTATAATGTATTTTTGTAAGCTAGTCACTATGATTGTTAATTCATTTAGAAGAACCAACAGGCAAGAATTACCATGAAAGGGCTCGTTAAAAGAAGAGAAATTAACGGGGAGCATGTTGGTAACATAGAAAAAAATCCCAGTAACTAAAGCCAATTTAATATTATTATAGGAATGTCATAGACTCTGGGTCTGGAGTTCTCTCTTGTCCAGCATGAGAGCACATGCAGGATTTAAATGCAAAAGCAGCTAATATCTGGGAGGAGACAAGAGCCCTGAATAAGGGTCTTTGTTCCGTTTTTATTAAGATCAGAAGGCTTACAAGCATGGTGGATGTGCACACAGAGACACTGAAACCGTGAACATTAACTCATGGGCGTGAAGGAAGGGTGTTTTGAAGACATGTGGTGTTAGGAGTTTGGGTCAATACAAAACAAAATCCTGGCACTGGGCAGAAGGTTGTTTACAACACACATGAGGAGCCACCTTTGTTTACCTGAGCTGGGTTAGGGGACAAGAAAGACAGAGCATGCTACCTCAGGGTCAACAAGGCACTTTTCTTTTGCTAATTAGCTCTGCTCCGGCAACTTCATGCTGCTGAGGTGTAAAGTCCTGTTTTCCTATTTTTGTCCTTCCTTCCTGTGAAAGCAGCTATTTTACTAAATTGGAGGATGCTTCCACCCTGAATACCTAATCTTGTTTACCTAATCTTGGATGTTTTTTATCTTGAGATTTCCTATTCCTATCCCTTTGTCTTATACTGGCGGCCTTTTCCCTGTTTACCTATTCTTGTTTACCCAAACTTGGATATGTTCATCCTGTGGCTTTCTAATTCTTTATGGCTTGTTAACCCATTGGTGCAAGCTCAGGGAATTCCTGAGATTATTCCCCATATGTGAATAGCAAGACAAAGCAGTGGAACTTAATAATAATTTCACAGATAGACCAAATTGAATATGGACATTCCGTACAAAATAAATGTGCCACATGAAGTCAGTAGGAAAAAAGATACACAAGTTAACAATCGGGTTTAGAATAACTAGAGAGGTTTATGGAAGATGGATAAAATTTAATCAATTTTTTAATAATAAGGGCTAAAAAAGGAAATATATCTACTATAAGAATACAAAGACTAGATTTCTTTTTTTTAATGTTTATTTATTTTTGAGAGAAAGAGCACAAGTCGGGGAGGGGCAAAAAGAGAGGGAGACACAGAATCTGAAGCAGGCTCCAGTCTCTGATTTGTCAGCACAGAGCCCAACATGAGGTTTGAACTCACAGACCACAAGACCATGACCTGAGCCAAAGTTGGATGCTTAACTGACTGAGCCACCCAGGTGCCCACTATATATACTTTTTAAAAGTTTTATTTATTTTGAGAGAGAGAGAGAGAGAGAGAGACAATAAGCAGGGGATAAGCAGATATAAAGAAGGAGAGAGATAATCCCAAGGAGGCTCCACACTGAGCCTGACACAGGGCTGGATCTCACAGACTTTGAGATCATGCCCTGAGCCGAAATCAAAAGTCAGCCGCTTCACCAACTGAGCCCCCCAGGTGCCATTGGTAGAGATAGAGACAGCTGTCTCTATCTCTGTCTTGGTGTCACTACAACTATCTCCACTCCCCTCGATGTGTCCACTCTACTTTAAGTGACAATCATGTGAGATGTCACAAGCAAAAAAAGGTAAGGATTTGAAAAGGCAGAGTTTAAGCTATCAGATAAGTGCATAACGCACACATAGTCAACTTTAACACAAACATAATGAACATATTCTTGCAATTTAGGATGTTTCAGTAACAGGAAAACTATTCAAGCCTTTATTTAATCAGGTTAGATCTGAGGTCTAAGGTTGTCTCTTTGACAAGTAGTTAAGGTATTCTAAGGGGTACTAGAAGGTGAGAGAAATCTCAGAGTAAACATGGGGCACCTCCCTGGTATTTTCATCTCAGATTTTATTGGAGGATATTGGTGGTAATGTATTTATAATGAACATACTTAAACCATCTTTTAAGCTCAAATAAACATCTATGCTATATAACAGAATGCAAATTCTCTTAATGATTAAACTTGAGAGTTCAAAAGGAGTCTGTACTTGAGATGGGTAACTTCAGGCTGTGCCCTAAGACTCACGGGAGGGTCTGTCTCCACTTCTGTCTGCTTGCTATTAGCAGTAGTTCAACAGAAAAAATTGGAAAGCACTGCCTTCAGTTCTTATTTCCTTTCCTTCATCTTCTTCTTTCCTCATTTCCATTTCAAAGCAGACCCTTCCAGTTTTTCGATCCCCGGTCTGCTGGAGAAGGGATTTGTACCCTCAGTGGATGAACTGCTGAGATGCTGAGACTTTTAACCAAAAAGGCTGTAAGAGCAGGAGTGAGTAGAATGTAACCACTGGAGGAGACACTCCAGCAGCAAAAAAAAAAAAAAAAAAAGAGAGAGAGAGAGAGAGAGAGAGATAAAGATCCTTAAATATTATATTGTGACATATTTATAGAGGGTTTAACTCCAGGTAGAAAGATCATAATCCCTTGTTGACTAATTTAGTTTATAATCAACTGTGACTTCAATGTGTTCAGTGACCTGGGGGCACCTGAGTGGCTCAGTTGGTTGAGAGTCCAACTTCGGCTCAGGTCATGATCTCACAATTCATGAGTTAGAGCCCTTGCCGTGTGGGCTCTGTGCTGACAGCTCAGAGCCTGGAGCCTGCTTCAGATCTGTGTCTCTCTCTCTCTCTTCCTCTCTCTCTCTCTCTTAAAAATAAATAAACATTAAAAAAAATTAAAGTTTCAGTGGTCTGATGTTTTTACCTTGTCCCCTCAGTGCACTTTTCTCAAATGTACTCCAAGCCATAGAAAAGAGAAAGTTTAGATCTTCCCTCCTTTCCCCCCTCCCACAGTCATATCAGAACTTCAGGAAAACGGAGATTTCTTCAAACCACAGGAGTAGCAGATCATGGGTAATTTGGTTCATGGTGTTTTGGTTTAGAACATAGCAAAGGGAATATTTCCATAAAAAGTAAATCAATAAGTAAATAGCTACCCAAATCAGGTGAGTATTCTGTAAATTCAATAGATAAGAGTAAATTCAGTAAAGTGAGCCTTCTGGAAGGTACCTTGCATATGGGTAGGCATAGATTTCACTCGATTATAACACTTCTGTTTCTACACATTCTTGCCAATCCCTTCTCAATCCAATTTTCCTCCTTGATTGAGAGTAGTGAGGGAACACTGGCTCTCTGCTCATTGTGCTAATTATAGGAAGAAAGATTAAGACCACTGTAGAGCTTTGGAGAACAGTCAGTACAGCTGGAGCTTGTTAAGTGAATTGGAGAGTGGAGGGATATGGGCTGTGGTCAGATCATGGCGAGAGAGAAGCAGATGCATCAAGCAGATGTGTAGAAAATGGAATTTACAGTATTGGTAGAAAATGTACGTTTACTAATCCCTTTTTAAGAATATTTTTTATGTGATCTTCAGCATAAGAACATATGCCAACCTCTTTTAACTGTATAATTTTCATTTAAGTAATGCAAATACAGTTGATTCAGAAGAATAGGATCTTATTCTGTATACTTTGAATCTGAATGAGAAAGCAATTCTCTTCCTAACAATCCTACATACCACTCCAACACAAGGTTCTTAACTTTTTGGAAGATGATGTGTAGATTTACGCCATACAGAGACCCAGGGGCTAAATTTCATTTTGACTCTAATACACTGAGATGGACTCTGTAGTATTCTACTGTCATTATATAAATTATTTATAATACCATTATTGTTTATATAGTTTTCCTTTAAAAGAGGTCTCAACATAGAATATTTTTATATGTATATTTTTGTGTATGTGTATATCTACACATACATATACATATTCTATACATATATAGAAATACGACCACATTTATCAGGGAGAAAAAGCTTATTTCTTCAGATAATGGACTGTTTTTATCTTTCTAGCTCTAGATCCCGGGAAAGGGCAGTTGGTTAATATATGCTGAATAAATATATGGCTTAGAGGCATAAAATCAAACAGAACATGTAACTGCTCTGTAATTTGCACACTAACACTGTTTGCAGCGCTCACTAAATGCTTTCTCTATCTCTTACTAGTAAGAATTTTGCAACTTTTTTTCTCTGCTAATCAATATTTTTCTTATTATTACTTATTATCTATTATAGTGAGAGAGGGCATGCAAGCAGGGGAGAGAGGCAGAGGGAGAAAGAAATTTATATATTACTAGTAAGACTTTTGCAACTTTTTTTCCCTTCTATTCAAAGTTTTTATTATTTTTTTAAAAAGAAGACATGGTACAAAGTTATGACAATCTTCAAAGTTAAGTATACACACTATTCAAGCTGGCTTTTGTTGAACTATCAAATCACAGAAAATAATAAATACAGTATAATCCAGTGTTACTTTTCTTTAATTATTCATTAAATGGATATTTAAGTGCTTACTGTGTCACTGATCCTGTGATAGTCATGAAAGGTGAAAAGACTAATTTACTTCAGTCAATTAGTTTATGGAATAGCAGAGAGAAAAATCATGCAAACAAGCCACTTCAGCAAAATATCCTGGGGGTGGAGATGTTACCTTACTGGGACTGATTCAAATATAATATAATATAACAAATATAATATAATATAATACAATACAATATAACGGTGAAAACTGACATCTTTGTAATATTTTGTTTTTCTGTTTATGGATGTTAATAAGTCTTCTCATTTGATGAATTCTTTTTCTGAGTACTTCAGGAATGTTTTATATAACTTTTCCATTTATGTTTTTAATATTTCTTGTTAAGCTATTTATATGTATTTTATTTTTATTTCTATTTTAAACTGAGCCTTCTCTTCCATTATATCTTCTGATATATGTACAGATTAATATATGCACACACGTATATAGGCTATTGATTTTGTATACTAATTTTACTATCATCTACCGTTATGAAAGGAGATTTAACAAAAAAAATGTTCTTCCTTTCATATTATTACACCTCTGATTATCTATTCCTGTGTTGGTAAATTCTTCCAACACAATGTTTAAAATATTGTAGAAATCGTGGGTATTCTTGAATTCAGTGAGAAATTCTTAATTGCTCATTTAAGTAAGATGCTGCATTTTTGGCAGAGGTATATGCAGTTTTCTTGTTAAATAATTATCCATAAACTCCCATTTTACTAATTATCCGATGAGTGTTTAATTTTGCTAACATCTTTTCTGAATATATAGAGATGATCATATATTTTTTTTCTTTTGGGTCTATTAATTTGAAAGAATTTATTAATTGGTATATTTATATCTCAATAGGCTTGTGCTCTGGAATTAAATATACTTGGTCATGATGTATAATTAAGTTGTTGCTGGGTTGTGTTCATTAATATTTAACATTTATCAACTTATTTGATATACTTCTGATTTTCTATTTATTATGTCATTTCTTTTAGTTTAACTTTTGTGTTACTTTAATGAGATTTTGTGAGTGCCTGGGTGGCTCAGTCAGTTAAGCATCGACTCTTGATTTCAGCTCAGGTCTTGATGTCACAGTTTGTGAGAAGAAGCCCCATGTCAGTCTCTGTGTTAAGAACATGGAGACTGCTTAGGATTCTCTCTCTCCCTCTCTCTGCCCTTACCTCTCTCTCTCTCTCTCTCTCTCTCTCTCTCTCAAAATAAATAAGTAAACATTCTTTTTTGAAAATGAGGTTTTGGAATTCACCTCATTTACTTTCATATCCATTAACATAGGTATTTTAATGCTATAAATTTTCCTCTGACAATGTTCTAGCTTTATACCACGACTCTGATGTATTTTGTTTCCATTATCACTATCTCAAGAAATTTTGAAATTTAATTTTATATGGATTCTTTGGCTCAACAGTTAATAGCAGGCTTTTATTTTAAATTTAATTTTAAACGGTAGGGAACTTTTACATTTTGTTATGAATTTTTAGTATTATGCTTAAGGTGCAGAGAATGGTGTTTTTATTACTCTGACCCTGGCAATTCATTGGCTTTTAGTGTGTGGTCTAACACGTACTCAGTTTTTATGCCTAGCCCAATTTTATTTCGAAGGTACATCCTGTATCATCACATTTTAGGGTTTGATCTGTGTAAGTTCTTTTTTTTTTTTTTAACGTTTATTCATTTTTGAGACAGAGAGAGACAGAGCATGAACAGGGGAGGAGCAGAGAGAGAGGGAGACACAGAATCCGAAACAGGCTCCAGGCTCTGAGCTGTCAGCACAGAGCCCGACACGGGGCTCGAACTCACGGACCGTGAGATCATGACCTGAGCCGAAGTCGGAGGCTTAACCGACCAAGCCACCCAGGCGCCCCGATCTGTGTAAGTTCTTAAATACCTCGTCTGTCTTTGTGAGAGGTATGTTAAAGTTGGATATGATAAGTGTGTGTGGTCCTCCTCTTATTTCTCTTCTCAATAAACTACCCCGTATCTACCTGGCTGCCCATATCAAAAAATCCAGGAATCACCCTTAATGCATCTCCTCTCCTCGTCCCCTCTCCACAAGCAGCACATCATTAGATGGGTCACCAAATATGTCTCAAATCTACATCCATATCTTCATTTCCACATTTCTACTCCAGTTCCTGCACCCATCTTATCTTTCCTGGAACATTGCCTGCCAGCTGATACTAATGGATTCCCTCTTAGTCTACTCAAAACTGGCAGTGAGAACATGCATTGCCTGCCTGAAAATCATCCATGTTAGCTGGTTATGGTCAACTTGAAAAGAAAATTCCTTCCTAGGTTGCACAAGGATGTGCCTATTCACCATCCTCATCTTGCAGTGCTTTCTGCTTCACTCAGGACACATCAGTCCATACTGGCCTTCTAGTTTCTCCAACAAGTACAGTCCTCTTCAACCTCTAGGTCTTTGCAGGTACTTGTCTCTTTAGATGAAATAATCTACACATCACTTTTTACTTGATTAATACAAGTGCTTCCTTTATGCTTCAGCTTAGACATCACTTAGACAAACATGTCTTCCCCGTTATATCTCTCTTATTCTTCCTCAATCTTACCTAAATTCTTGAATTTTTCTATCACTGAAATTATCTAATTTTGTAATTGTACTTCCTTTTTTGAGTATTCTTATGATGTCCTTTTCTCTACTGGACTATAAATTCCATGAAAGCAGGAAAAGTATCTGGCCGACTTTTGCCATGTTGTATCTAGCATTGTGCTAGTCTCATGATCTTCCATCTGCAAACTGGATGATTCAAGAAAGCCAGTGGTATAGCTAGGAGGTGTGAGACCCAGAAAGCTGATGGTGTAGATCCTAGTCCACGTCTGAAGGCCTGAGAACCATGAGTACTGAGCGCTTAAGGAGATTGATGTCCTAGTTCTAACAGTCAGTCAGAGAGCAAACTCCACTTTCCTCTGCCTTTTGGTTTTATTCAGGCCCTAGATAGATTCAGTGATGCTCAACCACAACAGAGAGAGCCATTGGTTTTACTCAGTCAACCAATTCTAATGCTAATCTCTTCTGGAAACACCCTGACAGACACACCCACACACACAAAAAAAATGTTTAGCTCTCAGGGCATCTCTTGGAATAGTCAAGTTGACACATAAAATGAACCATTATAATTGCTCAATAAATAATAATAAACACATAAAAAATATTTTCAGTCATTTCACAATAACATAAGCATCTTGACTATAATGCTTTTGACCTTCTAATGAGAGGTGCATTGCAACACATTGAGAATCTAGAAATGGGCTGCATTTGCTTGCTAGGCTAGACTATGCCTTGGTTGAACATCTGGTAACAAAGTAGGACAAGAATCCCTACAGATGCATAATCAACCTCAACTGTGAAAAATATCTCTAGGAAAAACAAATTTTAGCATAATTATTTATATATTAAATCACAAAGGAGAAAACTATTGATTTGGCTTAAATTTATGGCCAAGATATGTCTCCTCAGGTTTTGTTTTGTTTTGTTTTATTTTATATATCTATATGAGAAACATGGAAACATGTCTAAAAACATCTATGAATGAGTTTCAAATTGTGAACTACTGAACAAACCTAAAACAGTTCTTGTCAGCTAGACTCTAACTGAAAATGTTGTGTGTGTCCAATTAAAAAAATCCAAAAAGGTCATTTTAGTGAAAATATGTCTCTATATGTTCACCATGGCTCTATGTAATCAACTAAACATTACCTCGGAGAACTGAAAATTGTCAAATCACTTAAAATTTCTGAAAGACCTATCAAAATATTCTCCACTTATTTCCTTAAAATATCTGAAGAATATCCCTAGATCTATCATATAATCATTAAGCTTCAAACAGATCTCACCTTGAACATTCAAGGTCTCCCTAAGCAATTGATTAATAATATTGTGTATAAGTTAGCCATGAAAATGACATGCCCAAGACCCGAATGAAAAGAAGCAGTTCCAGACAAAATAGGACAGAAATATGCTTTTCCTCATTAGTTTTTTTCTTATATGATACGTGTTTGAGCATCTTGGTTTCTTTCAGACTTCTGTCTTACATCTTTTTAATAAGTATGATAAGTTTTACCAGGTTTGGTAACCTTCTTATGAGAGTGCAACACTAAATTTTCTGTTATGATTTATGTTATATATGCAGATAAGGAAATAGAAAAGAGAAAGGGAATGAAAAGTCATTAAAATTAAATATTATCAGGATGCCTGGGTGGCTCAGTCAGTTAAGCATCCAACTTTGGCTCAGGTCATGATCTCATGGTTCCTGAGTTCGAACCCTGCGTCAGGTTCTGTGCTGATAACTCAGAGCCTGGAGACTGTCTTGGATTCTGTGACTCCCTCTCTCTCTTCCCCTCCCCCACTAGTGCTCTGTCATCTCTGTCTGTCAAAAATAAATAAATATTAAAAAAATTAAAAAAAAAATTTCATGATACTGTTAATAGGTCAAAGCCTTTTTCCTTAGCCAAAGGCTTGTTATTTATTTTTTTTAACCAGCTCATAGATTCATTGATCTTTTCCATTGAGTTTTCTTCTGTTCTGTTTTATTTATTTCTGCTCTGATCCTTGTCATATCCTTTTTAGTGATAATTTTGGGCTTAGTTTGGTTCTATTTTCTATTTCTTGAGGTTTGAAGTTAGGTTGTTTACTTGAGAACTTTCATTTTTCTTTCTTTCTTTTTTAATGTTTATTCATTTTTGAGAGAGGGAGACAGAGAGGGAGAGAGAGAGAGAACAAGTAGGGGAGGGGCAGAGAGAGAGAGAGAGAGAGACGGAGACACAGAATGTGAAGCAGGCTCCAGTCTCTGAGCTTTCAGTGCAGAGCCTGAAGTAGGGCTTGAATGCAAAAACAATGAGATCATTACATGAGCCGAAGTTGGACACTCAATAGACTGAGCCACCCAGGCGCCCCTCATTTTTCTTAATGTTGGCATATATAGCTATAAATTTCCCTCTTAGAACTGCTGTAGCTGCACTGAAATAAAATCAGAAATGAAAGGGGACATTACAACTGATAGATACCACAGAAGCACAAAATATTGTTGAGAATTGTTACCATGAAAGAATGTTGAATTTTGTAAAAATCTATTTTTCTGAATTTATTGAAATATCACATGGCTTTATCCTTCATTTTATTCCCGTGATATATCACATTTATTGATCTGTATATGCTGTACTATCCTGTATCACAGGGATAAATTCCATTTGTTCATGGTGTATGATGATTTTACTGTGTTGTTTAATTGGGTTGCAAATATTTTGTTGAGATTTTTCATCAAAGATATTGACCTGTAGTTTTCTTTTCTTGTGGTATCCTCATCTGGCTTTAATATAAAAGTAAGACTAGCCTTAAAAAATGAGTCTGGAATGCTCTGCTCTTCAACTTTTATTGTGAGAGTTAGAAAAAGATTAGTTAAGTTTTTAAATGTTTACAAAAAATCACCAGTGAAACCATTTGCTTTTTGGCTTTCTTTGTTAGGAAGTATTTGATAATTAATTCAATCCCCTTACTCATTATCAGTCTGTTCAGATTTTATATTTACATATGAGTCTTGATTAAGTTGTATGTTTCTGGAAATTTATCATATTTAATCTGAATTCCTACATCTTTATTGGTTTAAAGAAAGATGGATCACAAAAGAAAAATAAAAGGAAAATTGTTTAAAGGAAAACTAAAATGAAAATACAGTAAAACCTTGGGTTGCGAATAACTTAATGCATAAGCGTTCTGCAAGAAGAGCAAACATTTCTAATAAATTTCAAGTTGATAAACAATGTCTTGCAATAAGAGTAGCAGGTATTGCCAAATGCCACATGATCATAACTGTGCCAGTGCTCACTTTCAGCAGCAATGTACTAAAACTGGAACGATACAGAGAAGGTTAGCCCCTGTGCAAGGATGACACACAAATTCATGAAGCTTCCATGTTAAAAAAAAAAAAAAAAGAATTAAGCCAATGGTTCTCTCTCTCTCTCTCTCTCTCTCTGCGGGATTGTGGGTGATCATCTCCCATGCTCAGATGCTCAATCTCAGGCCACAGTCTGGCAGAATCAGTGACTTGGAAGGTGCCCACAACTGGCACTGGTGTATTTTTTGTCACTTCAAAGCACCTATGGACAGTCCTTTGTTTTCCATACAAGAGTAAGCTTAGGAATGTTTGCTTCATTCTAGGTCAGGCTGTCTGCAGATATAGACCCTTTCCTCTGCTACCTTGTTGCCAGGTACATTGAATACAGTATATGACAAGAGTTTAGTAATACTGCACTGCAGTCAACATCCATGCAAACGTATACAATGGCCCCCATGCAGAAAAGGTTGAAAAGAAAGGCAGTAAGAAGGAGATGATTAGGATGGAAGTTAAGAAGGAAATTACTAAGGGGCGCCTGGGTGGCTCAGTTGGTTGAGCATCTGTCTTCGGCTCAGATCATGATCTCACAGCTTGTGAGTTCGAGCCCCTGAGAGCTCGGAGCCTGGAGCCTGCTTCAGATTCTGTGTCTCTCTCTCTGCCCCTCCCTGGCTCATGCTTGCTCTTTCTCTCTCTCTCTTTCTCTCTCTCTCTCTCTCTCTCTCTCTCTCTCTCTCTCTAAAATAAATAACCTTAAAAAAATTTTAAAAAGAAGGAAATTGTGGAGAAGTATGAAGTAGGTATGCGCATGACTGAAATTGCAAGGCTTTATAACAAGTCTACATTAGCATCTGGTCTGAAGAGGAGGAGGAGAAAAAGGCAGAGGAAGCCCTCACTTCAAATGAGATTAGGGAGATGTGTAAAATGTGGGAGACAGTGCAAAATTTTATAGAAAAGCACCACCCAAATAAGACTGTAGTGGTGCAAGCGATGAATCCGTTTAATGACAATGCAATGTCACATTTCTGTGAAATAATCAAAAGGAGGCAAAAGCAAGTGTCACTGGACAGATTCCAAAAGAAAAATATTCCATTGAACCAGTAGATAGCAATGATTCTGTTAGCAATAGTGAATGTTGCCCTGCATAATAACCCTCCCCTCTCTTGTCTCCCTCATACCAGCCACAAAGGTTTTCAAAGGCAAGTGAAGGTTAATTTGTTTTTTTCTTTATATTTTGTATTTTCTTTATTATTTTGTATTATATTACAGTACTATAATCATTTTTATATGAAAATTTGGGGGTTATGGAACAAATCATCTCAATTTCCATTATTTCTTGTGGGGAGGTTCACTTTGATATACAAGTGCTTTGGATTATAAGCATGTTTCTGGAATGAATTATGCTCACAAACCAAGATTTTACTGTACTATAATCTTAAAATATGAATATTTTTTTAAAAATCCATATATGAGTCAGGTTATATTGTTGATATAAAGAAGTATTGGGATACCAGGAGTGAATAAGGACTTCAGTCTCTGTGTTGACACTTAATAGTGTGTTACCTGGGATATATCACTTATCCTGAGATTCTGTTTTTTCACACACAGAATGGCAGGAAGGACTATATCACTCTTTTTCTTTGAGACTTAGGTGAGATAATCAATATGAAAATATGTAGCATTATGAAATGTGTTGCAAATATGTAACACTTCAAAGTATTATTTTTATTGTCATCAGATACTATTTATCAAGATAATTTTATTTTGGATTCTAATAGCCTTATTAATATATTATTTTATCTCTCCGTGATATACTTGAGAGATTGTTAGTAATCACTTAAATAAATATTAAATATCCACTTTGCAATTTTAAAAGAAAACTTGGAAATAATAGCTTAGCTTTTATCATTTTAAACAATTTTTATTAATGATAGTCATAATCAATAATATCATAATGACAGCCCTACTAGTCATCCACATATATGAGGTGAAGGACTTAAAAATGCTAAGTAACTATTCACAGTATTCTTCTGTACCACTTACTAAATATAAGGGAAGTGGGGGAAACAAAAGCAGATAATTCTACTGAAGCTTCTTGTTTAGAATTCAATTTGCTAACATTGAAATCACAGCCGTTGAAAATGTTTTAAGTTTGTGTTAAAGTGAGAAAAGCATGTTGTATTTCCCCATCAGTCTTCAGTAGATTGAGAACAAGCTCTAGGCAAACGGCTGGACAGCTCTGTTCTTCTTTTGGTCTCCTTGAACTGACTCCTCCTTTCCTTCCCTTCTCCGGGTCAGACGGTACAGGTTTTCTATTACATGCTGTTTGCATCCATGCCCAGAAGCATGTCATATACTCAGGGCATTTTCCAAAATACTTTACCTGCATTCCCATAAGAATATCATGATCCTAACTTCTCCTTCTGGACTGTGCTATTCAATATTCTCTTTGTCATTTGGCTTACAGTTTCCTTTCCTGTGATCTCTGACACATTGCAACAGATTTCCTGCCTCAGCTGAGAATGTGCCTTTCCTTTACTTATAAATCTTCAACTACATCATTGACCAAAAGAATAAACTCCAGGGGCACCTGGGTGGCTCAGTTGCTTAAGCATTGGACTGCAGCTCAGGTCATAATCTCCCAGTTCATGGGTTCAAGCCCCACGTCGGGCTCTGTGTTGACAGCTCAGAGCAGAGCCTGGAGCCTGCTTCAAATCCCGTGTCTCCCTCTCTTTCCCCCCTCCCCACTCATGCTCTGTCTCTCTGTCTCTCAAAAATAAATAAACATTAAAAAATAATAGAAAAAGAATAAACTTCAAACTGCCTAGGCCAGAATTTTAGGTTTTTTATAAGCTCTCCTCAGGAAAACTTTCTTCTCCTATAATTCAATATAGTAGACCCTTGATATTACTCACATATATTTTAATTCAATCATTTTAACATCATTCATTGTGCTAAGCAATCTAATTCAGCAAAAAAAAGAGTCAAAGACAGTGAACCCACATTTTCTAATATTGTGATGTCAGCTAGTTAAATAAGCATAAATACAAATTATCTTAGTGAGAATGCTTAAATAGCATAACTATATTTATATACAGATACTTGCTAGTTGCTATGTTTCTTCTTCAATCCAGTATCTCACATGTACCCACTAGATTCACAGAGCATGTGATTCATACTGAAATTCCAACAAACCACTAATCCTTACTTGTGATAACTTGCGGTATTATTTTAAAAGACAAAATTAAAATAATACCGGGTTTTCCATGAATTACATTCACTATAATTGTCTCTCAGAATTTAAAAATTGTATTACCAATACTATTCTCAAGAGCTTTGTTTCATATTTATGTAACATCTTTCTCATTGTTACATGATACTTGTATTTATAACTATCTTATTTCAATCCCTTCCTCATTTACTATTGCCTTATTGTAAGCAATTGCAAAATATAATAACTTAGAGTGGGTTTGAAACAATGTTTATTGATTTTTCTAATATACACTTAAAGATTTTGAAATTGAATAAAAAATTGTCACCCATATACAAAACCGAGTCATTTCATAATGTGACTATATCAGTTGGCTAGGACTATTGCAACAAAGTGCCATTAAGTAGGCAGCTTTAACAAAAGAAATGTATTTTCTCACAGTTCTGAGGGCTAACAGTCTAAGGTCAATGTTTGGCAGGGTTGGTTTTTT
This sequence comes from Panthera uncia, assembly GCF_023721935.1. Classification (NCBI taxonomy): domain Eukaryota; kingdom Metazoa; phylum Chordata; class Mammalia; order Carnivora; family Felidae; genus Panthera; species Panthera uncia. Next base: position 34,303,220 of record NC_064808.1, on the reverse strand, counting down.
CTAAGGGCTGGGGAGGAAGGTCTGTTTTAGGACTCTTCTTGACTTGCAGATGGCCATCTTCTGTGTTTTCATGTTTTCTTCCCTCTGGACATGTGTGTGTCCAAACTTCCTCTTCTTCTAGGGACACAGGTCACACAGAATTCAGGCCCATGCCTGAATGATTCCATTTAACTTGATTACCTCTTAAAGACCTTATCTCCAAATATGGTCACATTATGGGGTTCAGGGGATTAGAACTTCAATATGTGGATTTTTTGAGAGATACAATTAAGTCTATACTAATGCCTGATAGAATATTTTCCTATATGTGATCTTATCTTTTTCTTCATTTTGCCTTTTTAGAACATTTAGAATGTCCACTAATACCTTTTATAATCTTTTCCTAATCCTCCTACTTCTTTTTTTTTTTTAATTTATGTATTTATTTTGAGAGAGAAAGCACACAAGTGAACAGGGAGAGGCAGAGAGAGAGGGAGAAAGAGAAGTTTAGGTAGGCTCTGGGATGTCAGGGGACCCTGATGCAGGGCTGGATTTCACATGAGACTACAACCTGAGCCAAAACCAAGAGTCAGATACATAACCAACTGAGTCACCCAGGTGTCCGGAATCCCCCTATTTCTTTCCCCACCACCCAATTTAAAGCATTCCTTCCTTCTCTAAATCCTTATAGAATATTAGTTGCATCTCCTCTTAGGGTTATTTGACCATAAAAGAGATGAATTGCTATAACACAAAGGAAAACATTTTGAAGGGAAATTTTGTATAACAAAGAAAATTATGTTCTTTATCCTTCATAGAACAGTGATTAGGGGTGCATAGATGGATCAGTCAGTTGAGCATCCCACTTTGGCTCAGGTCATGATCTCATAGTCTGTGGGTTCGAGCCCCGCATCGAGCTTTGTCCTGACAGCCCGGAGCCTGGAGCCTGCTTTGGATTCTGTGTCTCCCTCTCTCTCTACCCCTCCCCCACTCACACTATGTCTCTCTCTTTCAAAAATAAATAAACATGAAAAAAAAAATAGTGATTAAAAAATAATGTTCCTAACAAACCATTGAGGGTAAGGGAAATAAAAAGAAGAAAAAAAAAATGTAAGGGAATGGTAAGGAAAGAATAAGGAAAAGGAGACTTTAGAGGCATTTTCTTTCTCATTTACTTTTGATGCCAGACAAATTTTCAGTACCAAACATCATACCCCCAAACATACCAAGAATTAGAGTTGATAGAAGGAAAGGAAAAGTGGCTTCTACTATGCTGCAGACAGTGCCATGTTTTCAGCCGAAAGGTCTTTCATTAACTCTCAAATTCACTTTAGTTAACTACTACTTTTATATCAAAGGTAACAAGATGCAGTTCAGAAGGAAGCAAGCAGGAAATGAAAGAAAGAGGATGAGAGCAATCAAAGAGGTCAATCAGAAACAAGTCAATTAGAAAACTACAATTTTAAATTGTAATCACCATTTTTTAGTCCCAAATTATCACTATCACTTTATTTTACTTAATAATTAAACTCAAGTTCACTTATTTCTAGGCAAAAGCTGACAAAATAAACATATTCTATGTACATGAACTTAACTATAAATGCAATCAAAGTAACATTTAGCTAAACTAAGCGACTTGCTTTTATCAGATGTCAATAATGAAAGTAAAGTTGTGTTTCTTCTACCAAACTTCATTTGCAGTAAATTTTCTAGCATTAATATTTCAGCATTGCCATAAGTTAAGTTATGGAAATTAAAACAAAATTCTTTAATGTCCTATACAAGGGGCTCTTTCTTAAGTTCTATGACAATGAATTATCATGAGGAGCTACTAATTTACTAGACACTAAATTAGATGCATACAAAATCCTGCTACATTCCAGATTATTTTCCTCTAGGAAATATATGTTAGTAAATAACTGCTAAGAAAAAAAACATTAAGTTACATGTATAAATAAATACCAGTTTTTTGAAATCTAATGTTTACTTTTAATTCTTTCTTTATGCATGAATAAGTTATAATAGTGAATGCCATTCAAATGAGGAATTGCCTTATTTTTCCTGTACTTCTCAGAGAAAAAGTATGGAAACGTCTCTCCCTGGATCTACAGACAATGGGAAAGAAGAGGCTTTTCATCTTCCTCTCATGGATAAGAAATCAACACACAGACTATTCTATGAATTAATCCATTTCAGTAGTTACTAAATTAGTTTTTTGGTATTTTTATCATCTTAGTAACCTCAAAGAAAAGGTAAAATGAAAAGCTGAAGATATTATTTTCTTAAAAAATTTTTCCTCTCTTAGATCTTGGTGTGTTGTAAGTTCTGTTTTATTGTGGAAGGATATCCTCTGAGATGCTGTTTCTGTTCAAGACTCACTGGTGGATACAGAACATGCATCAGTGACTTATAAACTAGCAACAAGGCCACCTGGGTGGCTCAGTCGCTTGAGCACCCAACTCTTGGTTTGGCTCAGGTCATCATCCCAGAGTTGTGGGATTGAGCCCCACATTGGGCTCTGTGCAGAGTGTGGAGTTTGCTTAAGATTCTCTCTCTCTTTCCCTCTGCCACTCCCTCTGCTCTCTCTCTCTCTCAAATAAATAATAATAATAACAAATAAATTAAAAAGTAGCAAAAATGGGGATGTTATAATTAGATTTTTAAAATGACATGTGTGGGTTTCAATCTACTAGATGAAAATACCGAATATAGTTTTTACGACTTTGGATATGGTCAGACCTAATTTGGAAAAGAAATGAGTGAAAAAGTATTTCTAGAATAAAATATCAAGGATGAAGTAGTCTTCAAAAGTTTCTTCTTCTACTTCCCTTTTCAATGCTATGGATGTGGGTGTTTGCAATATCGTATAAAGGAGAGGTAGACATGGCAGGTCAAGAGATGGGACATCATTTTAATTTGAAATTGGCAAAATCTTTATGAAATCCCCTCTCCAGTCCTGAGACAATACTTAATTCTCATGGTGTGGGGTATGCCATACAGTCACTATAATTACCTATTTTATTGAGCAAAGGATTCTTCCTAATTTATTTTGCCATATGTCCCTAGACACAGAAGTAAACAGATCCCAGCAGTCATGACACCTACTACTATGAAGTTTCAAATGTGTGTTGCTATTTAAAAACAGATGAAAGAGTATAAAATATCTTATAATGCTATATATGTACACTACCAGAGACATGTCTTAATAATATGTCAGTTGTATACTTTTATATAAAAATAAACCCCCAGAATCAAACAATAATAGCATCAATAATATCTAACATTGAAGATATAAACTCTAATAAAACAGAGTTCACAGATACCATGTTAAGTACTTTGAAAATGCACGATTCCATTCAGGAATTCTCTTCTACCTAATGTCTTTCCTGACTCCTCCAGTCATCCACCAATACCCAATACAAAAGAATAACTCTTCTTTTTGCCTCTATTTACAGTACTTCTGTTATAACCTCACAGTCAGTTTGCTGAATCAAATTTTTTCACGTTTTCCAACCAGCTGCCTCCCTAAATAAAAGAAAGTATGGATTTTCTCTCTGTGCACCCAGAAGTAAGCATGGTGCCAGGTCAATGGTGGAATCTCAGTAAATGTTAATTTTGTTTGATCAAATAATTTGAGTGTAGAAAAACTCTACAAAATTAATTTCTAGTTTTGAAACAATTTCATTAGCAGCCCCATCTCTGTACTTAAACTAACATACCCTGTGACTACTCTGGATATTTGCTGACCCAGAATAACCAAGTATCATTATTGATGCAATAGAGATACTGCAGGCAACTTTGGTGATGCCTTACCATTTCAAGCTTTCCTTTATCTTAAAATTGACATTCAAAGGACTCATCTCACCCTTGATGAAACCTTTGTTTGTATTATACGAGCTTCCTCTTTGTTTACCTAATGTTGCTGTTACAATTGCTTCTAACTAATCACTGTTTAAGCCTTGGTTAAAAACAATAATTATCATTGTGTGTTAACTCTCATGGGTCCGAGGTTAACCAAGATTAGCTAGGCAGCTCTCCATCAAATTTTTTTATGAGTTAGTAGTGAGTTGATGACTGGAGTAATTTCAAGAGCTTCTTCATCCACACAGCTACCAGTTGCTAGTAGACTGTCATCTGGGAAGTCAGCTGGGGCTGTCAGCCAAAACTCCTACATGTGACTTCTCTATGTAGCTTGTTTTCTCACAACATACCTACTAAGTTCCTAGAGTGAGCATGCCAAGAGAACCAGAACAAAAGGGGCATGGCCTTTTCTGACCAAGCCAGAAGACACATAGAGTCATTTATACAGGAGTCATGAGGATACCGAGATTCAAGGGGATGGAACAGAAACCCCCCACCTCTTGATGGAAAATATTGTAACCACCTCCTTGCAAACAAACAAAAAAAGAATATGAGATTGGAGATCTTACTGCAGTCATTCTAGACAAAATTTTCCCATAAATAGTGTATAGCTCTCCCAATTTGACCATATACTTCTTTATGAAAAGTTGAAATTCAAACTCAGGCCTTAAAAAGTCAGTTCTTACACTGAGAAGAGATGAAATATGATCTGGAGCTGCCATATGCCCAAGAAGTATAAAAAGCTAACCAGAAAAGCAGGAAAGAATGAATCAAAGATCCAGAGAAGAGGAGAGATGAAAAGTGTCCATGTCTGTCTGGGCAAGTGGAGAATACAAACATTTATAAACAGCATATTTGCTTGTTCTAGTTCTTCATGACTTTCAACTATTCTTTCTATTTTGAGTTTTGTGATACAGCTGTATTGTTTCCAGAATCCATTCTATAAAGAAGGTTTTCTCTTACTTATCACCCAAATGGTTGCTGTTAAGACACTTTATAATGCATTTCAATAATGCTTCAAAGCATTTTAGGAGGAAATTCTTATGTTATTTTTGAGTTTGCAATATCATGAAATCTGTGCTTTTCACCAACAGAGAATATTTACTATTCACTTATTATGAGCATGAGGCTTTCTGCCCATGTAATTCATATTATTCAAAGAACCATTACCTCCTAACTCCAGAGTACTTTACAGAAAAGATGTCCCAAAAGTTAAAAGGAGAGTTGAAGGGCGCCTGGGTGGCTCAGTCGGTTGAGTGTCTGACTTTGGCTCAGGTCATGATCTCACACTCCAGGAGCTCAAGCCCTGCATCGGGCTCTGTGCTGACAGCTCAGAGCCTGGAGCCTGCTTTGGATTCTGTGTCTCCCTCTCTCTCTGCCCCTCCCCTGCTCATTCTCTGTCTCTCTCTGTCTCAAAAATAAATAAAAACATTTAAAAAATTAAAAAAAAAATGAGAGTTGAATGTTGCCACTCAGACCCTATCATTAATGTAAACATTATACCTGTTTTCACAAATATGTTGTTTTTATTTACGAACATGTTCATATTCCAAAATACTTGAGGTGCAGTCTCACAGTCAATCATTAACTGGGGAAAAATACAAGGATATCCCAGCTTAATCATCAGTAAATACCGACTGCACATCAACTACGTATAGTGTTCAGTGTTAGGACATGAAAACACCATAAGGAAGCAAGACACATTACACTGCATTGTGGTTAAAAGACCAGAGCACATAGCTGGAGAGAAATGGTGCACAAATTGGTATATATAATTATAAAATAGAGCATTTGATACATATTCATATCAAATAAGTGACCCATTTAATATTTATAAGAATTTAGAAAATGATATTGAAAATGTAGCAATTCAAATGGGTTTCAAAAATGGTAGAAATCAAGTGACGGTTTAGGTGAAAGGTAATACTTCTTAGAGAGAAAGCCAAATGGTTTTCAAAGGGCCAAGATACAAATAATAGAAGAATAGGGGGGTACCACTCTCTCATACAGCTTCAGTGAAAGTTATAACTCTGTTCTTGCACTCATTGCTAGGCTTTGATGTTGTCCAGTTTCTGACTTAACACAGCACGTAATGTAGTCTTCCCCAACATTGCAGAATTGGCACACAAATTATTATCTCCTTGGCTTCCTTCAGAAGAGAAAACAACAGGAGATAAGACTAGAGAAGGCAAGTTTTATTTTGTTTGTTTTTTGTTTTAAGTCCATGAATTCAAGTATCAGGTTTAATCCAGTAAGCAATGGAAAGGATTACATATTTTGAAGAATAATGAGAAAAAAATTAAACTTTTCAGTGGTCTCATGAAGTCATTACACATATATTGTTTTGAGTTAAAGGACCTTTAAAATAGGATGTTGTCAGTAAGAATACAAGAGATGGATTTAAAGTACTTTTACCAACAAATATGCGACTTTGTTCATCCGTATTGGTAAGTAAAAATATATAGAAAAATTATCTCATTAGAAAAAACACTTTCTAGGGATGATTTTGTAAATCAAGTTGATAGCATAATTTTACCTCAATGTTTAATTTAATGGAATTAACTAAAACTGACCACAATAATAATGGTAATAATAATGATGATGGTGGTATGATAATGATAACAATAAAAACAACCTCATAAGAAATATCTATTAACTTATGCCTATAATTTTGCAAACTCTTTGCCAAGGAAATAAGCATAAATGCTTATACAATGTACATGCTACAGAATAACTGTGAACCCCATTCTGGCTCCAAATAAGTAGTTATTGTGGAAAATGGCAAACCAACAAAATAATAAAATTTCTCCCTATCATCACAGAACCTGGCAGGAAAGTCAAAGGAAAATTTTTGAAAATCCTCTGCATGCCTACGTTGAACCTCATCTGGGATTGACAGAGTCGCATGTTTTCTACTTTCTAGGAAACAGCACTGAAGGAGGGATTAGCAAGCTTTATCAGACTGGTGAAGTTAGTCCCTCAAACATGGCATTTAAGGAACCTCAGGGATATTCTAAAGCTCAGATTTACAGAACAATTGCATTCTTTTTCAGTGAATCTATCTATCCACCCCATGCAACTGCTCAACTTTATCCTTAAGTTTCAGTAAAGGGAACAAAAAATAATACTCAGTTCTTAAAATATAGTTTTGGCTGCAGGTATATGGATGTTAGTGATTTCAAAGAAGATGGAAAAATTTTAAAGATAGTAGACCACACAAATCCATTATATTAAATAAACAAATAAAGATTGTGAGAGGCAAATAAATATATTAGTAAATAAAATTATGGTCTGCCAAAAGTTTTTCAACTTTGCCTGCTTACTTCTTTTACATGAACAAGACAAAAATAAATGCCATAATATCACAGACACTTGTAACTGCTTACTTATAAAACTACCCCATTGTGTCTGCCACTTTGCAGAAAAACCCAGTTTCACTCATCATGCCAAGTGCCCAGGCCTAGGAAATGAATCATGATTGCTCTAATTCCTTTCCAAAAATATTTCTAGGTTACTATCGTAGCTAGAAAGTGACCATTGGATGGTATTTTGACCAATGAGATGCAAGGAGCTTTATAGGAACTCTCTTCCCCGTGGATAAAATAACAGAAATTTGCCCTTCTGATCTCTTTTCTTTAGACTACAAGCTCTTTTGAGTATATGATAATGCCTGGATTCCTTCAATCCATCTTTCAACTCTGAGGAAAAAGCCAGTTGATACGAGCTCCTGACATTAGTATCTTCCATGAAGGACCCAGACGTTCCTACCTGTACCGTACCTGTTATATAGATATACAGGTCTTTTAAGTGTAGTAAGGTTTCAATGACATTATTCTAACAGATTCACATAAAAATTAGAAAACATAATACAACCAAAAGTAGATGGAAAGAAAAGAATAATAGTAGAGAGGGAAGAAAGGAAGGAAGGAAGGAAGGAAGGAAGGAAGGAAGGAAGAAGGGAGAGAAGACTATGCAAAAGACAAGGAAGCCAGTTGGAAGAAAATTTTACCCTCAGTAAAGAGGTAAATATCCCCAGAAAGATTTAACCCTGCAGAAAATAAATGAATAAAATTTTAAGATAAACATTATGAAGAATAAAAATTCAATTTGCAAACTTTCCTCATTTTCTATAACTTCTTGTTGCTCAAACAATTGTTAAACTTTGAATTGAACACAGGCTAGAGGTTAAAATGGAAATAACAGTGAGAGGAGTAGGGTTATACCCAAAAGGTATTTGTTCATCCATAGTATCTAAAATCTTGCAAATAGAATTTGAGTGTGCTCAACCAAGGAGAATTGAATTGAATTTTGGATCAGAAAAAATATATTTATACAGGTATCCTAACAAGACGCTCTGCATGAAACATTTTAACTTTGGTAGATAACTGCAGTTTTACTTGTTGGCCTAGCTAATGCAAACCTAGTTCTAATTTTGTACTATGAATACTGTAGGACAGACATCTGTTCATATAATGTAGAAGAAGCTATTTAAATAATTTGGGAGGTGGAAATGTTTTGGGTCCATCATGTGCTTATCCTCCCTCTAAAAATGACAAAAAGAAAAAAGAAAAACAGAAAAGGAAAAGGAAAGAAAGAGAAGACTTATCTTTCATTCTGACTTGGAGGCACAATTGGTGTGTCAGAATCTTAAAGAGTTCCATGCTGTTTTACTATGTTACAGAAACTAGTGGGAAGATCTACAATTAGAATAGGTTCCTCATTCTCAATTAGGCTGGAAGGGGCTCAGGATTGCCAAGCAGAGATAGCTACAATTTTCTACCATAAAGTAGAAATGGGCACTCATCACAGTCAGCAAAAGAATCAGATTACTGAGATCGGTTTACCCCAAAAAACTTAGGGTTTAGTTTGTTGAATAAGTTATTTCAAAAGGTAAAATAAATAGGTAAATTAATAAGAGCATATGGCTAACCATATACTTAAGCTGCCCTATAAAGCTTGGTTCTTCATTTATCTGTCACATCCAGAATACCTGACTGAGGTGAGGCTTTGTGCCCTTTAGAGGGGGCCCTACATATCACATGGGCATAGTATGACTCTTCCTTCTAGCCTTCTTTGATGGAGTCTACAGACTAAGTCTTTCTATTCCAGACAGAGAGTAAAATCTGTATCTATAGAGAACTACGGCTAGTGGCTCTAATTTTTTATTAAGTCCAAAGAACATAGAATACTAGTATAGTCAGCTGGTCCATGAGGGAAGTTATAAGGGAACAGATCAATAAAGTTCTCAAGTCCACCTGATTTGGAATTTGGAAATGAAAAAAATATATAGATAGAGATAGGGATAGAGATAGAGATAGAGATAGAGATATACAGAGATATACAGAGATATACAGAGATAGATAGATATAAATAGATATAGATATACACATATAGATACATATATATATATATATAAAATACATATGCATATATATAATCTCCACATTTTCTGAATCAATACTATCTTCATTAGGTTTTATTTTTAAAATTCATTTTGAAGTATAATGTACATACAGGGAAGTATACATATTGTAAGTATCTAATCTGATAAATTTTAACGATCAGGACATCATAAAAATCATTGTGTCAGCAGAGCCTCAGGAGCCCCCTTTGTGCTTTCCTCTGATTACTTCTCCTTCCCTGTCATTCCACTTTTTTTACTTAGAACAGCATCAGTTAGTTTTGCCTATTTTTGCACTTTTTATAAATGGAAACATAAGAATATGTATTCTTTCGAGACTGTCTTTCTAGAACAAACAATCCTAGTTTGTATGGAGTGTGTCTTCTTTTACTGAATATTGTGTTGGTGAGGCTCACCGAGATGGTTGTATGTGTTGTAAAGTGTTAACTCCAGTTGCAGTACAGTATTCCCTTGTATGAAGATGTGACTTACCCATTCTACAATACATGAGCATTTGAGTAGTTTCCAGATCAGGGCTGTTATAAACAGGGTTGCAATGAACATTCTTGTGCTTTGCTTTTCGTAACATTTCTAGGAGTAGAATCACTGGATCATAAGGCATAAATATGTTCTGTTTTAGTAGATAGTGCCAAACTGTTTAAAATTGGTTGCACTAATTCAAACTTCCATTAGCCATTATGAAACGTCTGACCGCTCCATATGCTCTCCTACTGCATTATGTGTCAGAGCAAAGCTTTTCATTTTTGTCACCTTATGTGGTTGTATTGGGATACTGATTTATTTTAATTTGTGTTTCCTTGGTAATTAATGAAATTGCCTTTTCATACATTTATTGTTAAAGTAACTCTTTTGCAAAGTGTCTTTTCAAATGTTTTAAATCAATTTTTAAAATTAGGTTTCTTTTCGTACATCTTGTGAATGTACACAAGACCACCACTTATTATAAAAGTACCCTTACTCATCAGGAGGATAGGCCAATGTAATCTCTGGATGTCCGTCAGCCTCCTTCTCCACCCAGCTCAGGACTTACTCAAACAGTTCATGGATAAAGTAGCCAGCTGGAAGGAATATAATATAAGCATAGTCTCAACCACCTGGACTCTCTCTCTCCAAGGCTGTCATTGCTTCAAGTCTAATTTGCTCCCAAAGAATGACTAATCTGGGACATGAGTAAGGCTGTCCAAAACATTCTACTTCTACTTTGTTTTGTGTGTGCCAATCATACCATTACAAAGGCTTGCTTCTACCCTGGGATCTATCTAGGAAATGACAGATAGAATTCCCCACCTATCTCGTCATCTCTCCTCCATTTTCTCCCTCTTCTCTGTAACCCTATGGAATCTTTTATTTTAAGGGAATGGAACATTGGCAGTGATAGAAAAGTTACCTTCCCTCATCTGTTTCTCCAAAACCTCTCTCTTACCCAAAGTTCCCTAAGACTTCAGGACTGTAAAACCCAGAAAAATTCCTATATCTTCTCTCTGCCAAATCTCATCAATGACTTGAAGCAGTGGTCATGGAATTGACAAATTCCTGATTGAAGGAGAGGAATAATGCTATAAATATCAGGGATAATGATATATTTCAAATATGTAATGTATTCTACCTAAGCCTCTCAGTGTTTTCTTTTATTTTAACTGAGTGAACTTAAACATTTTATTTAACCTCTCTAAGCCTAATTTCCCTCATCTAATAGAGAGAAGGCCCACAAGGGCAATGTCTCAGAACTGCTGTACTTATTCAATGGCATGCCCACAAGTGACTCAGCAGGGCATCTAACTCCTTTTAGATATTGTTCAGTAAAGGTTAGCTATGTATAAGCCATGTACTGTTATTCAACTAATTATAAAAGACAGCTAAGAAGGGAGAAAGTGTCTGAACTTTCCCTGTCGTGTTATTCAAACTCAAACTGCTACATTCGTTATACTTGGAGCAGTGCTATGGACATGGCACCAGTAATTTCAGAAAATATCCTACCAATGCCTGAAGCTCTGAAAGACCCTCAAACGTGGGGCTGTGAAAGTCAGCTATGAAACCGAAGGAACTAGCTAAACTGACAGCCTTCCCAAGGAGAAAGAGCCAGGTTAAAGCTTGCTGCCAGGAATCTGCTCCCACATTTCAAAATTCAGTGGAAGTCACAGACGAGACAGCCTCTCAGGGCCTCCTATAGCTTCCTAATATTGCAAGTGCCCCTGCTGTCCTGTCATGTCACACGCCAGTGATAAAAGCTTTCCCTTGTGCTCTTTCTCAGAAAAGCTCTATGGTCTTTGAATTTCAGATGTAAAAGGAGACAAGTGCAACAGTGCATTACAGTGGCTCGAGGACCCAAACCGTTTTTGAAATCCTGTTTAGAGTTCACGGATTATAAAATCTGAGTGCAAAGGAGGGCCAAGATTTCAAGTGTCTCTTTCGTTGTTACTGCTTATAACTTATAACCATAATCTTAATGCTGCATTGCATGTGCGCACATGTGAGGGAGGACACGTGTGGGCGGCTCTCATTTGTGGTACCTATTCATGTACCTGCTATGACGGCTGAACATTTAAGGGGGAGACTTCCATAACTTCTGGGCTTAGAACGCCCTTAAAGGACACCTATTCAAACTCCATAATGAAGAGGAGGACTGGACAACAGTGCCCCAAAATGCAAGACAAGGATTCAAACTTAGTACGAATATATTCTCACTTGCATACCGAGGCAGAAAATCCGTGGCTGTTGTCGGGACTTGCTCTTCCGTCTGCTCCTTGCTCGCTCTCACCATGACATCACCCCCCCCCCCCCCATACACACACACACACACACCAGGTAAACCTCATTTCCCATACAGGCATCAACAATTTTGCTTCTGAAGTTTGTTTTTTTAAATGTTGCTGTCTCTAAGTTGACTGTTCTTCTTCCGTGTAACCGTATCTCTAAATCATTTTCTTACATTAATTGAGAACCTACAATAGGCCAGCATTGGACTGGGCTCTCAATACATTCTGTAGAATAAATCATACTAAAAGAGGTGGTTCCTTTCTGTTAGAAGAAAACACTCACTTTTCAGAAATTCCATATGATGTAAGTTGAATATTTCTTGTAGCCTACATTGTCTTCTATGTTGCACTGTAATTACCTGAATTTATTTTTTTTCATCTTTCTAATTACGTGTCACTCTATGTGGAACAACGGAAATATTTCAAAACAAAATTTAAAAGAAGAAATGAATAATAGAAGAAATATAGCGAATGTATATTCTAGGAATCAATCTATTTTTCTATGGAGCCATCTGCATTTAAACAGATACAAATATCAAAGCAGCACTTTAATATCAAAGGTAATGACGCAATCTTAAAAATTTCTGTTATGTTCACTCGTTTCTCATATAATTATTTATCATGTGCCTACTATTTTCATGGCTCCATATAGGACAACTGAGATACAAAGATGGATTATAAAGATATAATTTTTATTAATCTGTTAGCCAAAGTCAATATGCAATCAACAGATTATAATATTTGGTATAAAATCAAGAAATAACAATTTTAAAGATTGATTAATTCTATTTGACAGGGAAATATTTTTGAAGGAGATGTCTTTGGTGGGTATGTATTCTTGTCAGGCACAGAGTCAGGAAGAAAGCCTGGCATGATAAAGAAACTAAGATATGTGTTATTGTAGAACTGAGGGGAGAGGGGGTGCTGTTTTATTGCTGTTCTGAGAGATGTGGTTAAAGAAATAAGCAGGGACCATGATTTGGAAAGTCTTGTATTCACACTAGAGTGATTTTAGAATGTAAGTTATGGGAGATTGTAATAGGATGTCCAACAGTCTACTTACAAGGCTTATAATGTAGTGATGGAAAGAATCAGCTCAGAACCCACATTGCCAGGATTTGGAACCCAGCTGGGCATAAATAAGCTGTGAGACTTTGGTCAATTTATGAAAATTTTCTGTGCATCAGTTCTCACATTCATAAATGGTAATAAAAATATAATCTCTATATAAATATAGATTATATACATACACTATATCATAGAGTTGTGAGAATTTAATTCAGCAATAAATGCAAATCACTTAGAGTAGTGCCTGTTTTATAGTAAATCCCAAACAAGTGTTCACTCTTACCCTTACTGGTTTTCTTGATATATCAAAGTGCCAGCAATGTCATGAATGTGAGAAGATGAAGGGTAGAGTCAGCAAGTCAATGAACTGTAAGAATTCTATGATGAATAATTCACAAAATTTATTATACATACTTAGGAGCAATAGATTCTGAAATGATTATGTGCAAGTTGTAAGGATCTACACAAAGCAGATATGAGGACAAAATCTTAAAAGAATCTCACATATTCTATAACCTTTCCATATGTTTCAGTTGGATGTTGAGTAAGTCCTTCTTTTGAAAAACTGTGATCACTCAAATTCTAAAAAATACTGCTAGTTTTGGCTTTTTGTGTGCTCTGCCAAAGAAAATGACTATGCTTTCTAACTGTTGAGTACTTACTTTGGGTGCCAAGACTCGCCCTTTATTAAAAAGTGGAGTAGGCAGAGTTATGGTTCTCCAAAAAAGTTTATATCCTAATCTCCAGAACTGATGAATATGTTATGATACGTAGGTGAAGGGGAGTTAAGGCTGCGGATAGAATTTAGGGTGATAATCAATGGATTTAAAGATGGATAGATTGTCCTGAGTTATCCAGGTGGGCCCAGTGCGATCACAAAGGTACTTAAAGTGCAGGAGTTAGGGTGAGGGGGGAATGTGAGCACAGAAGAAAATACTAAGAGATGTGATGTTACTGGCTCTGAAGATGGAAGAAGTGGACCTTTATAAACTTGAAAAGGCCAGGAAATGGAATCTCACATAAAGCCAAAAGTAATATAACTTTACAAAACTTGATTTCAGCCTGTTAAAATCTGTGTTGGACTTCTGACCTGCAGAACACTAAGATAGTAATCTGTGTTGAATAAGCTGCTCACTTTCTGATAATTTATTATAGCAACAATTGAATACCAATAAAGCTACTATATACATATTTAATATAATGATTTATTATATAATACAACTATAATACATAAGCTATTATTTATTATATATAACTATATAGTACATAGAACTACTTATAATGTAATATATATTATATATTAATATAATTGTTCAGTATGTTATAAATATATACTATAATTCTGTATTAGTATAATTATTGTGTGTAGGACATAATATGTATTGTTAATAATATATAAATGTATAATATGTTATAATATATTTTATATTATCTATGTAATAAATATCTGTAATAAATAATAATATGTATATTCTTATAAGCAATATCCTCAACATGGTTTTATTACTTTTTAAAAATGTTTCACTAAAAGATATTTTCATGTCTACTTTGGAAGAAATAAATTAGTTAACAATTAGTTCTCAAAATAACCTAGTGATGTAGATGATAATCATTTTATAGACTGAAATATGAAAGCCCTGTGAATTTAAATAATTGCCTAAGGTCATAGAGTTAATATATGAAGAAACCAGGAATCAAACTGGGTGAACTCACTTGAGAGCACATACTGTTTGTTTTTGTTTTTTGACTTAAAACACGAAGGAAAATTTTTATAATAAATAAATAAATAAAATGGTAAAATATTTAAATTATAGAACATACTGAGAAACATACTGACTCCGCCAGTCAAGTTAATTAACACACCCATCACCTCACAGAGTCACTCTATTTATGGCAGGGTAGGGACGTGAAAATGTTTAAATTCTTTCTCTTAGAAAATGTAAATTATCCATTACAGTATTATCATCTATAGTCACCCATAGTATACATTAGCTCCTCAGAAATTATTAATTTTTTTTACAGAAAGTTGGTTCCCTTTACCAAACTCTAACCATTTCCCTCCTCCCCTACCCCCACCCCCCCACAGCACCTGACAACCACTATTCTCCTCTCTGCTTCTGGGAATTTGTGTGTTTTTTTAAAGATTCCATATATAAGTGATACCGTGCAATATCTATTTTTTCTCTCTGGCTTATTTTAGTTAGCATAACACCCTCCAGTTTCATTCATGTTGTCACAAATGAAAGGACTTTCTTATTTTTTAAGACCGAGTAATTTTCTTGTGTGTGTGTGTGTGTGTGTGTGGATGTGGGTGTGGGTATGTGTCATACTTTCATTATTCATTCATCCACTGGGAGACACATAGATTGTTTCCATATCTTGAATATTGTGAATAATGATGTGATAAACATGAGAGTACAGATATTGATTGATATGTGATTTTGTTTCCGTGGGACATATTCTCAAAAGTGAGAATGCTGGAATATATAGAAGTCCTATTTTAATCTTTTGAGAAATCTTCATCCTTTTTTCCATAATGGCTGTACCAATTTACATTCCCAACAGTGCACAGGGGTTCCCTTTTCTATACATCCTTGCCAACACTTTATCTCTTTTTTTTCATGACAGGCATTCTAATGGGTGTGAGGTGATATCTCACTGTGGTTTGATGTTTATCTTCCTGATGATTAGCAATGTTGAATATCTTTTCATACACCTAGTAGCCATTGTGTGTCTTTGGGAAAAAGTCTATTTAAGTATCTGCCTGTTTTTGTTTTTGTTTTTGTTTTTTGTTTCGTCTATTTCTTTCATAAAGTCCTGGAGGATGGACCAGGACAGCATAAAACTGAGATTTAAATTACCTTACAACTGGATTATTTCTGAATATTAAAGACCATAAAGTTAACTGACTTTAAATAACTATATGACTAAGGTTTATGATAGGATAATGCAAGTATGAATATTTTGCATATCTTAGTTTCAATATATTATTATGAATCAATAGGGCTTTTAGTTGATTAAGTTACTAATTATATTGTTTCTTTTTTTTTCAGGTGTAGAATCTAGTGACTCATCACAACTGCCCTCCTTAATACCCATAACTCATTTAACCCATCCTCCCACCCACCTCCCATCCAGTAACCCTCAGTTTGTTCTCCACAGCTAAGAGTCTATTTTATAGTTTTCATCCTTCCCCCCAC
Organism: Panthera uncia; assembly: GCF_023721935.1. NCBI lineage: Eukaryota > Metazoa > Chordata > Mammalia > Carnivora > Felidae > Panthera > Panthera uncia. Next base: position 34,286,934 of record NC_064808.1, on the reverse strand, counting down.
TATGTTTATCTATTTTGCTTCTTAAATTCCACATATGAGTGAAATCATATGATATTTGTCTTCCTCTGACTGGCTTATTTTGTTTAGCATAATACTCTCTAGCTCCATGCACGTCATTGCAAATGACAAGATTTCATTCTTTTTGGTGCTAAGTAATATTCCATTTTATTTATTTGTTTGTTTATTTATTTATTTACACTTTTTTTATCCATTCATCAGTCAATGGACATTTGGGCTCTTTCCATAATTTGGCTACCATTGATATTGCTGCTATAAACATCCAGGTGCATGTATCCCTATGAGTCACAATTTTTGTTTCCTTTGGGTAAATACCTAGTAATGCAATTGCTGGGTCATAGGGTAGTTCTATTACTTTAACTTTTTTTCAAATTTTTATTAAAATTCCAGTTAGTTAACATATACTGTAATATTGGTTTCAGGAGTAGAATTTAGTGATGCATCACTTGCATATAACACTGGTCCTTATCATAACAAGTGTCCCCCTTAATCTCCATCCCCCATTTAACTCACCCCCCATCCATCTCCCTCCATCAACCCTCAGTTTGTTCTCCCTCATTAAGAGTCTCTTAAGATTTGCTTCCCTCTCTCTCTTTTTTTTTTCCCTTGCCATATGTTCATTTGTTTTCTTTCTTAAATTCCACATATGAATGAAATCATATGACCTTTGTCTTTCTCTGAATGACTTATTTCACCTAGCCTAATACACTCTAGCTCTATCCATGTCATTGCAAATGGCAAGATTTCATTCTTTTAATGACTGAATACTATATATATACATATATACATATGTATATACATATACATATATATACATATATACATATGTATATACATATACGTATATATATGTATTTCTCCATGCATCAGTCAATGGACATTTGGACTTTTTTCATAGTTTTGCTATTGTTGATAATGCTGCTATAAACATTGGGGTGCGTGTGCCACTTCAAATCATTATTTTTGTATCCCTTGGGTAAATATCTATTAGTGCAATTGCTGGGTCATAGGGTAGTTTTGAGGCACCTCCATACTGTTTTCCAGAGTGGCTGCACCAGTTTGTATTCCCACCAACTGTGTAAGAGGGTTCCCCTTTCTCTGCATACACACCAACACCCATTGTGTCCTGTGTTGTTAATTTTAGCCATTCTGACAGGTATGAAGTGATATCTCAATATAGTTTTGATTTGTATTTCCCTGATGATCAGCAATGTTGAAGGTCTTTGCCTGTTTTGTAATTGGGTTATCTATTTGTTTGCTATTGACTTAAGTTCCTTGTATATTTTAGATATTAATCCTTTATCAGATGTTTAGTTTGCAAATATTTTCTCCCATTGCATAGACTGACTTTTCAATATATTAATAGTTTATTTTGCTGTGCAAAAGCCTTTATTTTAATATAGTCCCACCTGTTAATTTTTGCTCTCATTGCATTTGCTTTAAGGTCAAATCCAAAAAATAAAAAAAAATTGGGGAGCAGCCAAGATGGCAGAACAGCATGTAAGTTTTTTGTGTGTCTCCCATCCATGAGATACAGCCAGACCAACACTAAACCACCCTGCACACCTAGAAAACTGATTTGAGGATTAACACAACAATCTGCACAACCTGAACCACAGAATTCAGCAGGTAAGTGGCATGGAGAGGTGAACTTGGGGAGCAAAAAGTCACGGGATGGTAGGTGCTTTTGCAAGCGGAGAGAGGACAGAGACTGGAGTGGGGGGGAATATGATAAAAGCACCCCTCCCCAAAAGCAGATGGAAAGTGGAAAATTGGAAAGAGCCACAGGGACTAAACTAAAAAGGGAGGAAGGAGAAAGGGGAGGGTTTAAATTCCATTAATACTGTAAACAAGGGAAGCACAAAGGCTGCAACTCTGCAGCTCCATACCCGGCAGTGCTCTGGTGGGAAGGGCGAATCCCCAGGGGTCCGGGAGGTTCTCGGGCCACACGGGGAAAAGCGATTCCACTGCTGGAAGGAGATTTGGTAGACACTGTTGAAGTCACCTGGTCCCAGCAGACCCCAGAAAACGGTCCATTCGCTGGTGCTGGAACAAGGTCATTAAGGGCGAATCCTGGCACCAGATGTATGGTATGATTTTCCATAATCCCTGAAAAGCTGCTGCTACACTATCTTGCGAACTTTTTCTGGGGTGGGCTGGCACCTGGTCTCAGTCTTGTGGCAACGGCAGCAGCAGCGTCCAGCCAGTGTTCCTGGGTGCAGCAGACATTTGGCCATTGTTCATTTGGTCACTGCTCCATAAGACCCTCCTGCAGAGGGGCAGAATGGATCAAAGCCACACTCCTTCAGAAGTAAGGAGCTGGGAAAAACAGCCACATCTGAGACAAAACTCAGGAGAGAGGTACTTCCTGGGGCCTGGTAACAGACAGTGAAAAAGTGGGTAGTGGACGAAAGCTGAAGACAGAGGACAGGTGTGCAATTGCTGTTCCAGGAGAACTGAGTTCAGATACTAGAGACTGGGTAGCTGGATGGTGCCCTTTTCACTGCTCCCACGCATGTAAATATGCACCTACGGGTGCCACAACACTCCACCCCAGTAGGCTAGCAGCGCCACCTAGTGGAGAACGGAGCCATTACACTGAGCCCCGCCCAACTGGGCCAACCTCCCTCTTCAAGAACACAAGTCTTACCTCCTAGCTTATGGACTATAAAGTGCTACATAGTCTAACTTCTAGAGGAAAATGAAGTAATTTCAGTCCTATTTCAATCTGTTCGCAGGTCCCTCTATTCAATTTTCTTTATTTTTTATTCTCTTTTACACTTCTTTTCTTTTTCTTGAATACCGAAAGAGAAAAAATTCATTTTTTTTTTTAAATTTTTTTTTTCAACGTTTTTTATTTATTTTTGGGACAGAGAGAGACAGAGCATGAATGGGGGAGGGGCAGAGAGAGAGGGAGACACAGAATCGGAAACAGGCTCCAGGCTCCGAGCCATCAGCCCAGAGCCTGACGCGGGGCTCGAACTCACAGACCGCAAGATCGTGACCTGGCTGAAGTCGGACGCTTAACCGACTGCGCCACCCAGGCGCCCCGAAAAAATTCATTTTTATTTTCAATTTTTATTAAAAATATTTACCTTAATATTTTTACTATATTGTCCACTTTTGTGTAAATTTTTTTCAAATTCTATTTTACGTCCATCATTTTTTTAGTCTACTTCAGAGTATTCACCTTTTCAAATTTTCAAACAATTTCCTTTTTTTTTTTGTTTTCTTTCTTCTCTTTTTCATTTCTATTCTTTTTCTTGAATGCAGAAAGAGTAAAACTTCATTTTTACTTTCAATTTCTATTAAAATATTTTTCTTTAATTTTTTACAATATTTTTTGCTTTTATGTAAATTTTTTCAAATTCCATTTTATTTCCATCATTTTATTTTAGTCTACTAAAGTGTATTCGTTTTTACAAATTTTCAAAAGATTTCCTTTTTTTCTCTTTTTCATTTCTTTTCTTTTTCTTGAATACCGAAAGAGAAAAAAATTATTATTATTTTTAATTTTTATTAAAAATATTTTTCTTAAATTTTTTCTACTATATTCTTTACTTTAGTGTATATTTTTTCAAATTCTATTTTACTCCCATCATCTCATTTTAGTCTACTTCAGTGTATTAATTTATTCAAATTCTCAAACAATTTCCTTCCCCTCCACCTTTTTTTCTCTAATCTGTCAAACCACTTTCAACACCCAGACCAAAACACACCTAGGGTCTAACATCATTTATTCTATCTGTGTGTGTGTGTGTGTGTGTTTAATTTTTTAATTTTAATATTTTTTTAATTTTAATTTTTCTACCCATTAATTCCTTTTCTCCCTTCAAAATGACAAAACGAAGGAATTCACCCCAAAAGAAAGAGCACGAAGAAATGACAGTCAGGGGTTTAACCAACACAGATACAAGCAAGATGTCTGAACCAGAATTTAGAATCACGATAATCAGAATACTAGCTGGAGTCAAAAGTAGATTATAATCCCTTTCTACACAGATAAAATAAGTAAAAAAATAATCTGAATGGAATTAAAAATGCTATTACTGAGCTTCAATCACGGATGGATGCAGTGGTGGCAAGGATGGAAGAGGCAGAATAGAGAATCAGTGATATAGAGCACAAACTTATAGAGAATAATGAAGCAGAAAAAAGAGGGAGATTAAGGCAAAAGAGCACGATTTAAGAATCAGAGAAACCAGTGACTCATTAAAAAGGAACAACATCAGAATCATAGGGGTCCTAGAAGAGGAAGAGAGAGAAGTAAGGGCAGAAGGGGTATGTGAGCAAATCATAGCAGAAAACTTTCCTAACCTGGGGAAAGACACAGACATCAAAATCCAGGAAGCACAGAGAATCCCCATTAGATTCAACAAAAACTGACCATCAACAAGGCATATCACAGTCAAATTCACAAAATACTCAGGCAAGGAGAGAATCATGAAAGCAGCAAGGAAAAAAAGTCCCTAAACTACAAGGGAAGACAGATCAGGTTTTCAGCAGACATATCCACAGAAACTTGGCAGGCCAGAAAGCAGTGGCAGGATATATTCAGTGTGCTGAATCAGAAAAATAGACAGCCAAGAATTCTTTATCCAGCAAGGCTGTCATTCAAAATAGAAGGAGAGAGAAAAAGTTTCCCAGACAAACAAAAATTAAAGGAGTTCGTGACCACTAAAACAGCCATGCAAGAAATTTTAAGGGGAACTCTCTGAGGGGAGAAAAGATGAAAATATATATATGTGCATATATATGTATACATATATGTATGTATGTATATATATGTGTGTGTATGTGTATATATATGTGTGTGTATATATGAGTGTACATATATATAAATACCAAAAGCAAGAAAGATTAGAAAGGACCAGAGAATACCACCAGAAACTCCAACTCTAAAGCATCATGATGCAATAAATTCATATCTTTCAGTACTCACTCTAAACGTCAATAGACTCAATGCTCCAATCAAAAGACATAGGGTAACAGAATGAATAAGAAAACAAGATCCCTTTATATGCTGTTTACATGAGACCCACTTTAGACCTAAAGACACCTTCAGATTGAAAATAAGGGGATGGAGAACCATCTATCATGCTAATGGTCAAAAAAAGAAAGCTGGAATAGCCATACTTATATCAGACAATCTAGACTTTAAAGACTGTATCAGGAGATGCAGAAGGGCATTATATCATAATCAAGGGGTCTATCCACCAATAAGACCTAACAATCATAAACATTTATGCACCAAAAGTGGAGCACCCAAATATATAAATCAATTAATCATAAACATAAAGAAACTCATCGATAGTAATACCATAATACTAGGAGACCTCAACACCCCACTCACAGCAATGGACAGATCATATAATCAAAAAATTAACAAGGAAACAATGGCTTTGAATGACACACTGGACCCTATGGACTTAACAGATATATTCAGAACATTTCATACTAAAGCAGCAGAATATACATTCTTCTCCAGTGCACATGGAACATTCTCCAGAATAGACCATATACTGGGACACAGATCAGCCCTAAGTAAGTACAAAAATATCGAGATCATACCATGCATAATTTCAGACCATAATGCTATGAAACTCAAAATCAACCACAAGAAAAAATTTGGAAAGGTAACAAATGCTGGGAGACTGAAAAACATCCTACTAAAGAATGAATGGGCTAACCAAGTAGTTAAAGAGGAATTTAAAAAGTATATGGAAGTCAATTAAAATGATAACGTCACAATCCAAAACCTCTGGGACACAGCAAAGACGGTTATAAGAAGAAAGTATATAGCAATCTAGATCTTCCCAAAGAAGGAAGAAAGATCTAAGATACACAACCTAACCTTACGCCTTAGGGAGCTGGAAAAATAACAACAAATAAAACCCAAAACTAGCAGGAGACAGGAAATAATAAAGATCAGAGCAGAAATTAATGCTACTGAAACCAAAAAAATAGAACACATTAATGAAACCAGAAGCTGTTTCTTTGAAAGAATTAACAAAATTGATAAACCACTAGCCAGTTTGATCAAAAAGAAAAAGGAAAGGACCCAAATAAATAAAATCAAGAATGAAAGAGGAGAGATCACAACCAACACAGAAGAAATACAAACAATAATAAGAGAATATTATGAGCAATTATATCCCAATAAAATGGCCAATCTGGAAGAAATGGACAAATTCCTAGAAACATATACACTACCAAAACTGAAACAGGAAGAAATAGAAAATTTGAACAGACCCATAACCACTAAGATAATCGTATTAGTAATCAAAAATCTGCCAAAAAACAAGAGTCCAGGGCCAGATGGCTTTCCAGGGGAATTCTACCAAACATTTGAGGAAGAGTTAACACCTATTCTCTTTAAACTGTTCCAAACAATAGAAATGGAAGGAAAACTTCCAAACTCTTTCTATGAAGCCAGTATTACCTTGTTTCCAAAACCAGACAGAGGCCCCATTAAAAAGGAGAACTATAGGCCAATCTCCCTGATGAACATGGATGCAAAAATCCTCAACAAGATATTAGCAACCAGATCCAACAATACGTTAAAAAAATTATTCACCACAACCAAGTGGGATTCATACCTGGGATACAGGGCTGGTTCAATATCCACACAACAATTAACGTGATTCATCACATCAATAAAAGAAAGGACAAGAACCATATGATCCTCTCAATAGACGCAGAGAAAGCATTTGACAAATAACAACATCCTTTCTTGATAAAAACCCTCAACAAAGTAGGGATAGAAGGAGAATACCTCGAGTCATAAAAGCCATATATGAACGACCCAACACTAATATCATCCTCAATGGGGAAAAAGTGAGAGCTTTCCCCCTAAGGTCAGGAACAAGACAGGGATGTCCACTCTCATCACTGTTATTCAACATAGTATTGGAAGTCTTAGCCTCTGCAATCAGACAACACAAAGAAATAAAAGGCATCCAAATCGGGCAGGAGAAGGTCAAACTTTCACTCTTCGCAGATGACATGATACTCTATATGGAAAACCAAAAAGATTCCACCAAAAAACTGCTAGAAGTGTTTCATGAATTCAGCAAAATTGCAGGATATAAAATCAACACACAGAAATCAGTTGCATTCCCATACACCAACAATGAAGCAACAGAAAGAGAAATCAAGGAATTGATCCATATTTACAGTTGTACAAAAAACCATAAAATACCTAGGAATAAATCTAACCAAGAGTTGAAAAACAAATACACTGAAAACTATAGAAAGCTTATGAAAGAAATTGAAGAGACACAAAAAATGGAAAAAGATTCCATGCTCCTGGATAGAAAGAACAAATATTGTTAAAATGTCGATACTACCCAAAGCAATCTACATATTCAATGCAATCCCTATCAAAATAACACTGTGAAGAATTCTTCACCGAGCTAGAACAAATAATCTTAAAATTTGTATGGAACCAGAAAAGACCCCATATAGCCAAAGTATTCTTGAAAAAGAAAACCAAAGCAGGAAGCATCACAATCCCAGACTTCAAGCTATACTACAAAGCTGTAATCATTAAGACAGTAAGGTACTGGCACAGGAACGGACATTCAGACCAGTGGAACATAACAGAGAACCCAGAAATGGACTGACAAACGTGTGGCCAACTAATCTTTGACAAAGCAGGAAAGAATGTCCAATGGAATAAAGACCGTCTCTTCAGCAAGTGGTGCTGGGAAAACTGGACAGCAACATGCAGAAGAATGAACCTGGACCACTTTCTTCAACCATACACAAAAGTAAACTCAAAATGGATGAAAGACCTAAATGTAAGACAGGAAGCCATCAAAATCCTCGAGGAGAAAGCAGGCAAAAACCTCTTTAATCTTGGCTGCAGCAACTTCTTAGTCAACACGTCTCTGGAGGCAAGGGAAACAAAAGCAAAAATGAACTACTGAGACCTCATCAAAATAAAAAGCTCTGCACAGCAAAGGAAACAATCAGCAAAACTAAAAGGCAACTGACAGAATGGGAGAATATATTTGAAAATGACATATGAGGTAAAGGGTTAGTATCCAAAATCTCTAAAGAACTTATCAAACTCAATACCCAAAAAACAAATCATCCAGTGGAAGAAATGGGCAAAATACATGAATAGACAATTCTCCAAGGAAGACATGCAGATGGCCAACTGACACGTGAAAAAATGCTCAACATCACTCATCATCTGGGAAATACAAATCGAAACCACAATGAGATACCCCCTTACACTTGTCAGAATGGCTAACATGAACAAATAAGGCAACAACAAATGTTGGCAAGGATGCAGAGAAAGAGGATCTCTTTTGCATTCTTGGTGGGAATGCAAGCTGGTGTAGCCATTCTGGAAAACAGTATGAAGGTTCCTCAAAAAAACTAAAAATAAAACTACCCTATGACCAAGCAATTGCACTACTAGGCACTTATCCACGGGATACAGGTGTGCTGTTTCGAAGGGACACATGCACCCCCATGTTTATAGCAGCACTATCAACAATAGCCAAAGTATGGAAAGAGCCCAAATGTCCATAGATGAATGAATGGATAAAGAAACTGTAGTATATATATACAATGGAGTATTACTCACCAATCAAAATGAATGAAATCTTGCCATTTGCAACTACGTGGATGGAATAGAGGGTATTATGCTAAGTGAAATTAGTCAGTCAGAGAAAGACAAATATCATATGACTTCACTCATATGAGGACTTTAAGAGGCAAAATAAATGAGCATAAGGGAAGGGAAACAAAAATAATATAAAAACAGGGAGGGGGACAAAACAGAAGAGACTCATAAATATGGAGAACAAACTGAGGGTTACTGGAGGGTTTGTAGGAGGTAGATGGGCTAAATGGGTCATGGGCACTAAGGAATCTATTTTGCACTATGTGCTAACTAATTTGGATGTAAATTTTAAAAAATAAAAAAATAAAATTAAAAAAAAACATTGCCAAGACTGATGTCAAGAAGCTTGCTTCCTATGTTTCCTTCTGGTTTTATGGTTTCAGTCTAGATCAAGTCTTTAATCTATTTTGAGTTGATTTTTGTGTATGGTATAAGATGGGCCTAATTTCATTGTCTGCTTGTGTATACTCAGTTTTCCCAACCATTTATTGAAGTGACTATCCTTTCCTCATTGTGTATTAAGGATTCCCATTGTCACCACTTCTATTCAATATAGTACTAGAAGTCCTAGCCAGAAAAATTAAGTAAGAAAAAGAAATAAAAGGTATCTAAATTGGAAAAGAATAAGTAAAACTCTGTTTGTAGATGACATATTATCTATAGAAATACCCAAAGACTCCACCAAAAAGTTGTTAAAACTAATAAATTCAAATAAAGTTGTAGGCTACAAAATCAATATACAAATGTAAGTTTCATTTCCACTCACTAAGGTTGAACTATCAGAAAGAGAATTTAAGAAAATAATCACATTTACAATAGGATCAAAACAGTAAAGTACTCAGGAATAAATTTAACCAAGGAGGTGAAAGATCTGTACACTTAAAACTATAAGACACTGATGAAAGATATGAAGATATCACAAATAAATGGAAAGGTATTTCTTATTCACAGATTAGAAGATATACTATTGTTAAAATGTACATACTACCAAAGTGATCTACTGATTCAGTGCAATCCATATCAGAAATCCAATAGTATTTTCCACAGAAATAGTAAACACAATTCTAAAATGCGTGTGGAATACAAAAGACCTTGAATAGCCAAAGTAATCATGACAAAAAATGACAAAGCTGCAAGCATCGCAGTTCCTGACTTCCATCTATATTATCAAGTATAATATTCACAGCACTATGGTATTAGCATAAAACAGACACATAGATCAGTGGAACGGAACAGAGCACTCAGAAGTAATCCCACACAAATATGGTCAATTAATGTTCAACAAAGTCACCAAGAATACATCATTTGAGAGCACATGCTCTTATTTACTAAACAATCTGCTTTTCACTATATTCCAAGAGTTGAGTTCATGGCATGTAAAGCTTAAAAAGCTTTCTAGGTAATTCTGACATTCACTCTTAATTGTGAAGTATTACTTTAATGGCAAAACTCAGTTTTCTGCTTTTTGGGAAGACTTGCACTCACAATTATCCATTTCTTTTCCTTCTTGATATAAAAAAGGGATGGAAAAATGAATTAAAAAGTCCAGTTAAATAAAAAGCCCACATTAAAGAGCATTACCTGCTCAGACTGAAAAATTAAACTAGATACCACTATAATATATCCTGCACAGTACAATGAAATGGTTCTTATATAACAGTAGTTTATATCTCACTTTTTAATCCTGAGCAATAATACTATATAGAATAGTCAGTAAAATGTGACACTTTAGCTTCGACATCTAAATGCACTAAAGCTCATACATGTATACCATGAAAATACTCTAAACACTATGGGGCAACTATCCAATGCTTTTTTAAAGTAATTTTCATATTATTTTTATCACATGTTGTCCAAAAGAACTCTAAGGTGGAGAATGGTATCTTTTCCCTATTTTATCCAAAAAGAACTTGAGTATCAGAAAGTGATAAGTAATTTACTTTGGATTCAAAATCACATGTCTTCTGGATGCCTATTTTGTCATCTGCCTTTGCTAAAAAATGCTTGTTCTCAGATTTGTGAAATTCAGGGTTACAATATTCAGCTCAACAAATCATTTCTCTTGCATATGCATTATAAATAATATTTCATAAATCAGAAGGCCATATCAATAAAGGTAAATGCTACATAAACAAGCATCTGATAGTTGTCAACCAAGATTTACCAAACCCTATGTAAGGACAACGGGCCTCAGGCACAGCAGAAGCAAATGCATTCTTGTGAAACCAGTCACCTGAATAAATTGGGACTAAGAAACTATATACAGCTGCTTACCTGAGTGCAAGGAGGTCAAATGAGCAGAGCAGATGATGCATTAAGTCTTTGCTGCCTGTGGAAGAGAAAAGTGCACATGGGAATGGTGACTTGAGTAAAATGTTTTCCCACACCTCTATTATGAGATGAATGCACAGTCTTCTTATTGAATCACATTTATTCATATTTCAATTATTCCTGGTGTCCTGAATTGGTCATGGAGGTGTCGCTCCTCCTCAGACAATGAGAAGTAAAGCATGTTCTCGATGAAGAAGGATTCTCATTCCACTTGTACTTTCCTGCCTGGTGCACATGGATTTGGTACTTGAGACTAATGTTTTCCTTCTGGGACTTCTACTCATGACCTGATAATGGAAAATGCATTTCAAAAGGGTGTCCTAAGGGGTGCCTGTGTGGCTCAGTGGTTAAGCGTCCTACTTCAGCTCAGGTCATGATCTCACCCTCCGTGAGTTCGAGCCCCGCATCGGGCTCTGTGCTGACAGCTCAGAGCCTGGAGCCTGCTTCGGATTCTGTGTCTCCCTCTCTCTCTGCCCCTCCCCTACTCATGCTCTGTCTCTCTCTGTCTCAAAAATAAATAAAAACATTAAAAAAATGTTCTTAAAAGGGTGTCCTAAAAGCCAAAATAATACTTCAAAATCTTTGTGTCAGTTATTCATCTTCAGTCCCACAACAAGGCCTAATAATTCTGCCTCCTAAATAGTATTTCAAATATATCCAGACACCCTCCATATTTGCTGTTATTTCCCAAGTCTAGGCCATCATGTTCCTTGCCTGGTCAACACACTCCTACTATGTTTCCACCCATCTCTGCTATTTATCCTTTTAATACATCGCTACATAGTTGTTAGTGTAATCTTTTTATTTAAAAAAATTTGTTTTAACTTTATTTATTTTGAGAGAGAGAGAGTGCATGAGCAGGGGAGGGGCAGAGAGAGAGAGAGAGAGAGAGTGAGAGAGAATACCAAGCAGGCTCTGCTCTATCAATGTAGAGCCCAAAGCGGGGCTGGAACTCAAGAACTGTGAGATCATGACCTGAGCCAAAATCAAGAGTTGGATGCCTAACTGACTGAGCCACCCCGGTACCCACCTAGAGTAATCTTTTTAAAAGTTATATTGAAACCTTCAGTGTCTTTGCACTGTATTTCAAAAACATTTCAAGGTTACCTTGGCCTATATGTGAAATGACTAAACTTTTTCTAAATTAGGGCAATTTATAACCAATAAAGAACACTATTAATAATTATACCAGAAAAACAGATATAAATTAGCACTTTTCACGACAATCTGGGTCATATGATTACTCTATCTACAAAAGTCTGCATCACCTGATCTATACCTAAATCCTAAAACCAGGTGGATATTTTCCAGTCCTTAAAACAGAAAACAATTGTCTCAAGTTATTTTCTCTTTCTGGCATTTTTTTTTCTCTCTTTTTTCACATTCTTTAAATATCACCTCTTTATGGCTTTCTTTTCTGAACAGCCCATCTGATATTCATCCTCAAAATCATGATCTTAGATATGCCTCTTTTACAGAATGATTCATAAGTGAATAATGTTTATTTTTCTCTCCTCTAACATAATATATTGTAACCAATTGAAGATAGAGACTATATCTCGTATCACCAGCACCTAAGTAGTATGTTTGGCACATAGCACACTGTCAGCAAACATCAGATAATAAATGAGGAGTGCTAAGTGTTGACTGGATCTCTGGGGAAGAAGGTATGACTAACACAACAAGGGTAATTATGAAATATTGTTCCTCTAAGATGGAATTTTAAAGGTGAGTCAGGCCTTATCCTAATAACACATTACTCTAACCCTTAAGCAAATCAAGCACAGAAAATGGAGTGGAGTGGTTCACCTAGCCATATGGCAACATCCCCTTTGGATGACTCTTGATTTTTAATTAATAACCACACTTAGACTAAACACATCTTAATAGAGATATTATTTTATGGGATAAAGAAGAATAAGAACTGTAAATTTAATCTTTAAATAAAGATGGAACATAGTAATAGAATATATCAAATTTCCCCTCAAATTATAATTGTACTATCAGAACCCTAGATAGCTGTTAACTCATATCTGTATAATTGCAATTAATTATTTTTATTTTCCCTTTAAATCTACTCTTTGTATCACTTACAAATTAATCTTGAATATGGGATCTCTTTCCTCAATCTTCTAGAATTAACTAGTTGTGTCTTACAGTATATATTTTTTTACATTTTTTAAAAATGTTTATTTATTTTTGAGAGAGAGATACAGAGAGTGAGCAGGGAAGGGGCAGAGAGAGGGAGAAACAGAATCTAAAGCAGGCTCCAGGCTCTGAACTGTCAGCACAGAGCCTAACATGGGGCTTGAATTTATGGACTGAGAGATCATGACCTAAGCTGAAGTAGGGAGGTTTAACTGATTGAGCCACCCAGGCACCCCTATAGTATCATATTCTTGATTCATACATATATTGTAGCATTTATCACATCATCTCCCAATTTATCCAATTATATGAATTTCTTCCAGATGAGAGGGAGTTCTCAAAATAACAGATTTGGTCTTATTTTTATCATTGTAGGATCAAGCACACAGTCTAGTAAGTAGTGGGTTTTTCAAAGATGTTGTTTGAAAACATAAACATTTTTTTTATTCTGCATTTTCTTCATTAGGGTATTTCAAATTTTCCATTACCAAAAGGCAGCTACATAAACATTTCGGCTTTACATTCAAAACCCTTTGTAATCTGGCCCCATCCTAAATAGGCACCCAATACAAGAAACCCCTATATTGCAAAGCAAAAGTCATGCAGTTCCCAAATGTAGGATGATAAGTACCACCCCAGGGAATATCAGCATCCTGATGGATTTTGCCTTGTTTCTTCTACCTTTTTGAAATTTTCAAATTTGAGAACGTGTGTGTGTGTGTGTGTGTGTGTGTGTGTGTGTGTGTGTAATTTAATCCTTTAAAGATAACTGATTAAAGGAAAAATAGTGTTCTAAGGAATAGGATGATTGCATGTTGCTATAATATAAGGCAATGTGTAGGATGCGTTTGAAATAGTCAGATCTTATGAATTCAACATCAAAGCCAATGCTCTGTAACTTTGAGTTTAGCCATTATCCACAGCAAAGCTTTTGATGGTTTTTTTTTTTTTGAAGTTGTCAAGTAATAATATGTTAGGAGATAAAAGATAAGAAAATTTGGTGTAAATGAGGTTTGCTTCTTTTATTTTAAAGACATTATCAGAGCAAATGCAAACAAATATATTTCTTATGAGATTGAGACAACAGGAAAATGAGAAAAAAAGTAATTTGGTTGGTAGTAGGGATATTTCATTTTCTGTTTTCTTTTTGTATGTTTTACTTTCAAAATCATAAATATTAATAATGTAATCTTCAGCAACTTTTACCATAGAAAAATTAACAATGAGAATAAAGATCAGTAAATACGTTTTTTCTTTACAAACACCATTATTCAATTTTTCCATGAAATTTCCTTTAAAAATACCAAAGTTTAGTGAAAAAACTCATTTCCTGCTTCTCCTAAAAGTGCTTCTACTTTCTAATAAGTATCCACAGGAATAAAGTACATATTTCAAATAACTATGGCATTGTATCATGCTAAACAGAACTATATACAATTGTGGCCACCTTACTTTATTTAAATCTATACTGGAACATTTAATACTGTAATCTCACTTAAATATCATGTATTACTGATTTAGAGTTGGGTATGATCTAGGGGGGATCAGAACCTTGAAAAATATACTAACTATAAACTTGTTAGTTTTGGAAATCTGATTGAATTTTATTCTTTTCACTTAAATGCCACCCTTTCCCCTCCAAATATTTATTTACTTAAATCAGGAGAATAGGTTGCTTTTTTTAATGTGATAAATCTCTTCTCATCATTATAAGCTCTTCCTACAGCCAAATTTGTTTACTTACCATCCTTCAGATATATATGCTTATGAATATACTTTATGAATGATAATAAAATGACTTACATAGATAAATCTTCTTGAAGGTTATTAATTCTAGGTCTTATGTAAACTATTTTGATATGTTTATCTCATTTAATTCCTCTCAACATTTATTATGAGGTAGGTATTATTTTTATTCCTATATTGTGACTAAGACGTCTGAAGAATAAATAAGCTAAATGGCCTATGGTCACACACATACATACATACATGGACACATACATACATGCATACATATATACAACAAAGAGGGGAGGGGTGCTTCGGTGGCTCAGTCCATTGAATGTCTGACTTCAGCTAAGGTCATGATCTCAAGGTTCGGTTCCTGATTTTGAGCCCGCATCAGGCTTGCTGTAGTCAGCACAGAGCCTGCTTCAGATCCTCTGTCCTCTTCTCTCTCTCTGTCCCTCCACCGCTCATGCACTCTCTCTCTCAAAAATAAGTAAAACATTAAAAAAAGGTAGGGGGTGAAAAAAGATAGTAAAAGGGATAGTTTGAAGATTATTAGAGGATAGGTTTTTATTTTATCTAAAAAGGAAGGAAGGAACAAAGGAACGAAGGAAGAAGGAAGGAAGGAAGGAAAGAAGGAAGGGAGGAAGGAGGAAAGGAAGGAGGAAAGGCAGGAGGAAAGGCAAGAGGAAAGGCAGGAGGGAAGAAAGAAAGGAGGGAGGGAAGGAAGGAAGGAAGGACAGAAACAAAGAAAGAAAGATCTTCATCTCTTGCTCACTCTGCTCTATAACTGCCTAAATGTACTTTATTCATCTAATCATTTCCTACCTTCACCATGAAGCATCTCTTTACCATACCAGTCCATTTTTCTCTGTATATTTTAAAAAATATTTGCCAAGAAAATGGATGGCATTACCCATTTTAAAAATGTTTCATGTGTGGAGGTCTTTATATGTATATATAAAAAATAAGCAAACACACTTGCTGAACACAGCAGGAAGCTGAAACAGTTTGATGTTCCATTCGAATCAACAACAACTAAAACATCCAGTTATTTAGGGGTGCCTGGGTGGCTCAGTCGGTTAAGCGTCCAACTTCAGCTCAGGTCATGATCTCACAGTCCATGAGTTCGAGCCCTGTGTCGGGCTCTGTGCTGACAGCTCAGAGCCCGGAGCAGGCTTTGGATTCTGTGTCTCCCTCTCTCTCTGCCCCTCCCCCACTCATGCTCTGTCTCTCTGTCTCTCTCTCTTTCTCTCTCTCTCTCTCTCTCAAAAGTGAATAAATGCTTAAAAATTTTTTAATCCAGTTATTTAAATCCAATGTCATTTAAAATCAATCATTTTCAACTGGAACCTAGGTCCATGATATGACCCAGTTTAAGGTTATAAGTGGATAAATTACCAGGTAAATCAATAATCTGTGCAGTTTTTCAATAAGTTGAAACTCCAGTTGAAAATTACTACTTCTAGTACTGTACTGAATAAAATCCCTCACTGACTTTCTTAAACCAGTGTTCTCCATATCCTCTGAAACACATACTACTTATTAATGACCACAACCCACTAAAGACTTGTGGCTATCCTTACCATGCCTAAACTACTAGTGTAGTTTGTTCAACAAGAGTCAACTGAATAAAAATCTATCCCCTACTGATCTTCAAACTATTCATTTTACTATATTTCTCTGCTAATGAAATCACTATACACATCCTGATTGTAAACACTCAAAACTTTAATCCATTTAAAAAATATATAAAAAATTAAAGCAAACAAAAGATTGTACAAATCATCACTATATTGTTTTTTTTTAATGTTTTTATTTATTTTTGAGAGACAGAGAGACAGAGCATGAGCAGGGGAGGGACATAGAGAGGGAGACAGAATCTGAAGCAGGCTCCAGACTCTGAGCTGTCAGGACAGAGTCGAATGAGGGGCTCAACCTCACAGACCAAAAGATCATGACCTGAGCCAAAGTCGGACGCTCAACCGACTGAGCCACCCAGGCACCCCATAACTGTATAGTTTAGAATTTTTGCCATCCATTACAATAAAGTTTATCATGTCTTTAAAATAATTATTTTTATATCTATTATTATTTATCATACTGATCTCTTATAGAGCTTTTAAGTTCCAGGAAAGAATGGCATGCTGACAATATTTTGCATTGTCCTTTATGAGAATTATATTCATGTTTAACTGAATTTGTCTTTGAATTTAGAACAAATCCAAAGACTCTAAAAGGAGGTATCATAAAATTTCATTAAAACAGAACATCACAGATTTTAAATGTACTTGAAAATGTAATGAATGTTTTCAGAAAGTGGGCTACATGGCATCATAGAATATTTAATGGGAAAGAACTCTGAGTTTATCCCTATAAACCCACCAGCCTTCTGGATGCATTTGTATAAGAGCTTCAGTAAACTCACTGATTAGAGAAAGTATATAGGTAAATTTATGTCAGTAGGCACTTTCAATTGTTTTTATCTGTGATCCCCCACCCCAAAAAAGGAAGAGTAAGGGGCTTTTTTCATATTACTAAGTTTATGAATTTTTGCCATCCTTTAACAGAGTTCAGTGTTGCTGTTATATTTCCCATTCTCTTTATTTCACAATATTTATTAATCAGAATTTCTCTATTCTGCTGAAAAGGATCGTCAACTTTTCTCAATAAATGTATATGCACTGAAACAACTTAAATCAGAACAAAGTGGTGTAAAAGGGTAGGTTATGGAGCCAAGAGTCACAAATGTGCTTTCATTGTATGGAGGTTTGTTTGCATGAGGAATCTGCTACTTGTTTTAAATATAATGGTGCAAGGGCAATTAAGCTTTGGAGCTTGTCTACATAGTTGAATATTTTTCTGTTCACTCATCTCTCACATTTCTCATACCTGTCACATCTGAACATTTAGTAGAAATTTATTTTTAACAGAATTCTAACCTCCGCATTTATTATTCTAAAGATAAGTACCTTCGCATCGCAGGAGAAGCTGAGGCATATGGTACTTCTGCCTGCATATAATTCAACTTTCCTTTAATTAAATAGATAAAGCAAGTTTCAAAAGAATCTATATGACTGCTCATATTTGAGATTTCTCTTATGTGCATTAAACTTAACAGCACATCTAAGGGAAAATTCAGTTAATAATTTATGGTGTTTTGTATAATTATTTTAATAAAAATCAAATAAATGTTTAATTTCAAGTGATAAATTCTGATCATAAACATTGTAAAATAAGAAAAATGGCAAATATAGCAGCAACACATACTCTCTTAAAGGATAAAAAAATTCAGAAAGTTAGTAATATGGAAAAATCTTAGAGTCCTTGCTTTTTTTTCTATCACATGAAAACATAGAGTTGGAGGGAATTACTGAAATAATTTCACCTATTTGTTTTCCATTATATAAATAAGTTGAGTTATGTATTTGTGTGAGATAAAACTTCCCTTTATTCAAATCTCATTTGATACTCACAAAATTGAAGAAAAATGACTTGATCATTTTAGGTACAAAAACTAACTCAGATCTTTAGAGAAAATAATAATATTTATGTAATAGAAAAATTTCCAAGTTTAATACAGCAGTATAATTTTATAAGGCTTTAATTAACCATGGTGCTATTTTATTTAGATAAAAGATTTCTAGCACTATAGCCACAAGCTATAAAAAGCTATTAAAAGAGGTTCTGAAACTAAGAAATAAAACCATTAATAATCACCTTCTTTCAAAGCCTTCAAACCCTTATCAGAGCATTAACGTTCAATAAACTATTTGGGGTAAACATTCAGAGTTTATGTGGTTTCTGTGTCACCTTATTCTCCTCAATCATTTTGTTTCCCTATGTCCTATAACCACACATTTGGGTTCCCTGGATTCACACCAAACTACTAGATCAAGACTGATATCCTTTTAACTTTTAGAGAAAACAAACAAACCCTAAGACACTATTATTCTCAGATGCATTCTCAGGAATTAGGAGTGCTTTGAGTGAAATAAAATTGTTAAATAATAATAACAAATCCAAAGAATGTAGCCAGCAATACTGAATCCTTAAAGTAATAAACGTAATCATCTGATAAATAATATATTTTATATTTTAAATGTTTTACACTTACATTTTCATTTGCTCAGTTCAATAAGTAAAGCATTTGAGTACACACAAAGAATTTTTTTATATTTATATTTTAAATTTTATAGGCCATCCATTTTATTATCACTGAAATGAACTAATTTTCAACATCATTTAACAAACCCATTTTCCTTTTGTAAAATTCAAACATGGCTGAATATTTTGGTTTCTAAAATATAACTGAAGACTTAAATAGTTTTAATTATAACAGTATGTGAGACCTATCATTGAAACTCTATGGCTGATCGAAATTTATTTTGAATGTTTAACAGCATGTCCCACTAGCAACAGTGAGTACAAAATGAAAATGGAAAATAATCTTTCTTAACTTCTTTTCCCTTTTCACTCATAAAGGCAAATCACACTGTTATATGTGTGTGATTTCAAATGTGTATATTTATTTATATATTTTTTGGTCTCCCCAAATAGTTTACTTTCGGAATGTTAAGCAAAAAAACCATTTGGAAATTATGCAAATATTAACATAAGGGTAAACTATAATATGTTCTTTTGCTTGGACCTTTACTGAATAGAAGTATTCATTGACAATAGCTCAAGTCATCTCACGGTCTGTGAGTCCGAGCCTCGCAACAAGCTCTGTGCTGACAGCTCAGAACCTGGAACCTGCTTCAGATTCTGTCTGTCTGTCTGTCTGTCTGTTTCTCTCTCTGTCTCAAAAATAAATAAACATTTAAAAAAATAAATGTATATTCAGGGTTGGGATTTCAACATATGAGTTTGGTGGGGGAGGCACAATTTAGTCCATAACAGGTACAATGTGAGAATTTCCAGCACTAGAGAGAGGAATATTTAAAGGGTATAGTAGAGACAAATGATTCTGTGCAGCAAAGACAACCATATTTCCTTAGTGCAGCACAAATGGGACAACATATGAAGCTGTTTTAAACCAAGTTTGGGAAAAACATACTATATATTATTAACTAACTAGGATTTTAGTCTACTCTTTAATCTACAAAAATTTCAATATGAGGAACTGTAAAGTCCTAACTTTTGGATTTCACCTTTATTTAAGTAATGAGGAAAATCAACAAGATAATGTCAGAGCCGGATAGAACCACGGTATCCACACTTTTAGATTCTCTCAGCCAAATTGTGCTATGTCTAATTCTGGCACCTCTCTTTTTAAAAAGTGTTTTGAGTTTGAACACATTTGAATTTGACAAACTGTCATACAAAGAGAACCTGAAGTAACTGGGAATATTTAGCCTGTAGAAAATATATACAGGATAAATTATGTTTGCCTTCAGATATTGGAAAATTTGTTTGATGAAAGAGCATGACACTTGTTTTGTGCAATCTAAATGGTAAAACTTAAGATCTTTTGGTGGGAGCCCCAGGGAAATTGCCAAGACTGTTTTAACAATTATGTTATCTATCAAGTTAATGTTTTGCATTATAAAAATGGAACTTTGAACAGCCACTTGGAGAAAAAAAAAACATGGGAAAATCAAACACTGATTAGACATTTGAACTATATAATCTTCAAAGTTTCTTTCAACTCTGAAGTCTAACATTGTACAATAAAGAAATACTTTATAGATTAATTCAATACCTATGGAAGAAATTGAAACAGACTTATTGAGATGGTCAATAGGGACAGAGATGATATTATTCAGTAACTTTTCTGCCCATAATTGAAAATTCAAAGCTGCCCAACTTGTAATCAAAACTATTGTTCCCAAATCCAAAATTCCTTTTTGAAACCTAATAAAATATTAAAAGAATATCATTTTAATCTTCCCTTCATAAGTATGGAAAATAAGACAGCATGGGTACTTAGTGTTCAGAGACTCAATAATTTGATTTAAAAGTTTTCAATAATCCAAGATACTTTTCAGTGGTCAACAACTTATAAATATGTTTTGAATTATTAAATTAGTTTCTCAAACAAAGACTTGTTTCTCTCTCAAAAAATGAGGGACACAGTTTTATGACTGAGTTGAAGAATCGAAGGCAATATGAAAAATTGCTCTTCTTATCTCAGTCATTCAACCAACACACTGTTGGTTATAACAGAATGAGGACAAAGAGCTGCCAGTACTTGACGAGACAGGTGAGAGTAGAGTTGGTTCTAACAAGATGCCATCCAGGCCTAAACCTCAGATTATCTCTGAGTAGATGATTTGCAGATATCAGTGCAGGTGAACCATTATTCATGAGGAGCCATTGCCACGGAGTACATTCTGACTTGCAAATATCCCAGGAAAAAAAAATTTGTTCCCTGAAAATTATCGTTAAACCCAGAGGTGGAAAAATGGAGATTTGTTAAGTCAATGCTACTTTCCTTTTTTTTTTTTTTTAACGTTCCCAAATATATTGCATCTTTTTTTTTTTCTTTTAGATAACTGACAAAATGTTTCCCATGAAAACATGAGACAGGGTCACCTGGGTGGCTCAGTTGGTTAAGCGTCTAACTCTTGGTTTCTGCTCAGATCTTACAGTTTATGAGTTTGAGCCCCACATCGGGTTCCCCACTGACAGTGTGGAGCGTGCTTGGGATTCTCTCTCTCCCTCTCTCTCTGCCCCTCCCCTTCTCATGCTTTCTCTCAAAATAAATAGACAAACTTTAACACAAACAAACAAATGAACAAACAAACAAACATGAAATGGATTAGGGAATATTGAAATAGCCTACATTCAATTTACCCAAGCTCTTACTCAATCTATTCTAAAATACAACTCATCTTCCTATGCAATTTATTAAAGAATAAATATAAGGACTTTAGTGATAGCCATTACTGAGCTTACTCCACTGACATTTAAAAATGTTTTCATTGATCTTTAAATGAGAACTAGGAAGAGAATGCTCTCCCAAATAGGCTATATTATTGACTTTCGTAATACTTAAAAGTAACATTAGCTTATAGACTACCAAGTGTTCAATATTCTCATAAAGTTACAAAATAACATATACTAATACTTAAATTATTGCATTTACAGATTGGGGGGGACTAATAGTTATAGTACAAGTTCAATATTTCATATCTTTATGCAAATAGCATTTTTCAAGAATACCAATACTTTTATGTTGAAAAGGCTTATTGTAGGCATTTCCACATAATGAAAGAAATAGACTATAGGAATAATTTTGTCATGGAAAAAAAAGCCCCATATTTCTCCAATATAAGCAGTATACCTATTCAGTTATAAACATGCAACCTTCAAATTTCATGTTAAATCACTGTCTTAAAGTTAGCTTAATCACATAAATAGGAGTCTGTCTTTGTAATTTCTTGAGCTTTAAAAAAAATAGTTGAGTCATTAGGCAAAGTTTTTTTTTTTAATTCCCTGTTATTAGAAACCAAAGAATTGTAATATACATTTCTAATTCTCAGAGGAAAATATGAAGAAGGCAAAAGCTAAATAAAATTATTTCATAGACTGCTGATTGATCAAAAAATATAAAAAGCAGATCATATATATCAATACAAAAGTATAATATAAATACGAACACATCTCTATGAATATAAGAATGGTATAATCAAATTAATAGATTTCTCTGAAGCACATGGATGTTGCTGTAATAGGACAGTAAACATTTAAGTGAACGTAGTAAATCAGAGTTGCCTCAAGACAGAGAGTGAAAATAGCCATTGTTTTTCATGGCAATGTATTGGGGAAGGATTTCTGTTTGATGATCAATGGGACACAAAACACATAAGTAATGAGATGAAAATATTTGGTACGTTAGTATGTTCAAGCAGCCTGAATTATGAACACTCTCAATGAAGATATATCTTAATGCAATGTACTTTAAGATTCAAAATCTATTTCAGGTTATTTAATAGCATTGCATTTATTTCATGTTATTTTAAAACTGTTCAGTAGGAAAATCTAAATCTGTTACCTTCTGTTTGGTCAACTGCAAATTGCATTATCCATTTACTAAAGAAAATTTACATGGTATAGTTTTTTTTTTTCCATACGTTTATTTCAATTATTCTATTACTTTACTGGTACATGTAGGAATTGCAACACTTTGCCTCTAAAGAAAGAACAAGGCCAAATGAGTAAATTATCATTCAGGGTTCATTACTGGTATAGGAAAGTAAATTTTAATAAACCAGGGAATATGATGTCAGATTTTCCTGCAAGTTTCAGCACTGGTATATTGTAATCATTTATAGCTAATTTTCGCTAGGAAAACCCAACACATAGGTGAGAAAATTTCAAAATAAATTATTTTACTGCAGCGTTTTTATGAAAGATAGCAAATTCAAAATGATTTCTTACCCAAGTTACCAAATTTATAATAATGATATTATTATTCTATACCTATTCTAGTATTCTATCTTACGTGTTCTTCTACTAATAATGGTATGGATTTTTATCTGGTTATTATAGCTAGTTATATAATCATAATTATTATTATAACCACAGTAATAATAGTATTGAAAATATAATCTACAGAAAACTTTCACATATGTTTATTTCAGTTGATCCTCACAGAAGCCTTTCATGCAGGTAAGGAAAAGTATTTTCACCATTTCGTAGAGGAGAAACTAATGCACAAGAGTCTATGTCACCTGGCCATAGTCATTCACCTAATAAAACAATATTATGCTCATTAAAACACTTGGCCCCAGAGTTATGGCATGGGATTTGCAATTTGGGGGCTTCCATACACTTACAATTATGAGTAAAGTTGTGTTTACAAGTAACTACTATCTCAAACAATGGAAACATTAGTTAAATTTTTATTACCAACTCTATCAAGAATTGATACTTTAGCTGATATAGGTATATCTGACTGAGTTACTTTCTTTATTTCTCTAGATTCACATTCCTCTTCTAAAGATGTCCACAATAAATTTATAGATTGTACAACTTGATTAATTTTATTCTCCTAGAGTACTTTTATCAGAAAGATTATGACTGCTATTTTCACCGCTAGTAATATCAAGCCTAGGGCATTATTATTCCTATCCAGTCTTAATCTCCTTAAAGCAAATTTTTATTTGCTCATTAACTTTTTACTTTCTGCTTTTCATACTGCTTCTTAACCCCTTCACTTGTGTCTGTTTTTGTGTTGTTTTCTCTCATTTTGAGTTCTCTTTGCACTGCCCCACTCTCTAATGATACTCCCCAAGTTTTATCAGTCTCCATTATGTATTCTATCTTGCTTCTTTGAATGTTTTCAACAATCTCTGTGCCGTCCCATCTTTCTGGACTCCTCCTGGCTATGATTTAATCACTCTTCTCCTTCCATTTTATACTGCTTAAAAATGATGTGCCCACTCTCATTTTGTCAGTAATCAACCCAAAGTAATTTTGCTTTTTCTTCAGGTGTTTTATATCACTAACCACTTCCTAATTACCATATCAAATGGATAGTTTCCAGACTTTGTCTTTCTTCAATTCTTAGCTAAATTTGCCTGTCTGTACTTTTTGTTTCTGGATTTTTTTGCTCTGCCTTTTCTCAGAGATTTGTCTATGCTATAGTATTTATGAATATTGTGTTTATTCCTCTTGCTTTATTATATTGCATTCTATAAATAATTCATATATAGGGCATATTGTTGATAGATATTGGAGGTGGGTCCAGTTGAGGCTATTATAGTATTTCTACAAATATTCAGGAATACACCTTTTACTGAGAACTTACACATGACACAGTTCTGATGGGTGTATGGAATTGCTGGGTCGCGGAGTACACATACATTTAGTAAAGAGTGAAGAATATTGGTTTTTTAGTATACATGAACTTCAGTAAACATTGCAGAATAGTTTTCCAAAGTCCAAAGTGTTTGAAAGTAACTTATGCTGCTATCAGAAGGGTTTGGGAGTTCTACCTCTCCTACATCCTTGCCAACTTCTGGTGGTGTTAGTCTTTTTCATTTTAATATTCTTGGATGATTTAGTGTCACAGTTTTATTTGCATGTTTCCCATAATTAATGAAATGGTCAAACTTCTTATATGTTTACTGTACACTTGGATAATCTCTTTTGAGAAGTGCTTTTTTAACTCTTTGCCTATTTTAAAAATCGCATTACCTTTTTTTCTTGCAGATGCGTAGCATCTATTTAGGTATTGGTTTCATCTTTCATCATGTCGAATATCTTTGCTCACTCTGTGCCTTACCGTCTCACTATTTATTGGTAATTATTGATAAATAATTCTTAATAATAATAAATAATTCGTAATTTTAATATAATGTAACATTATTAATGCTTCTGGTATGGTTAGTACTTTTTTTGTCCCAAGGAATCTTTGCCTACTCGTAGCTCATAAATGTATTGTCCTGTGTTATCTTCCAAAAGCCTTATTGTTTAACTTTCACATTTAGATCCACAGCCCTTCTGAAATTGATTTTTATGTATGGTGTAAAATAGAGATCGAGATTTGTTTATATTTTTATATGGATTCCAAATGACCTAGCAGCATTTGTGCTAAAAACCATCTTTTCATTTATGCGCTGCAGTGCACCAGTGACATAAAGCAATAGATATATATGTGTGGGCTTGAGTCTGCCCTTACTGTTCTGTTCCTTTGTGGACTTGTCTGTCCTCGTGCCAATTTCACACTATCTTAATTACTGTCCCTTCACAACAGGCTCTGCTATCAGAAGTATAAACTCCATCTGTGTCCTTCCTGGACACAACGTCTGTAGACGTTGGCATTTCCATTAAATTTTAGAGTCATTTGCCAGTTAAAAAAAAAAAAAAAACACTGATGGGATTTTATTTGGATTCATTTGTGTCTATATAAATCAATTATATGGGTTATATTTTTTTTACCTCACAATTTTTTCATTACTTTTGTATTTTGAAAGGTGTTAACTACCAGGCACCAGGAATTCCTATGTTCGGGTGTTCCAGGGTCTTTTTTTAGTCATGGGCACAAAATAGATTTTTTTTTCTCAGATGTGGAATAATGGGGGAGAATTTTTCTAGGGCATTTTCCATTCTGTCACTTTAATGAATTTATAACATTGCTTAGGAATGGCAGTCATATGTATACATGATTTTACAGATATTTAATACTTCTTCTACGTTCTCAGACTTTTCTGTGGTATATATACAATTAGTACGATTTAAAATTACTAAACTGTCATTAACTATTGTTGACTGTTTTGCCATTTCATTTTTTATTTTCATCTCCTATAAATATTTGGCTATGTTAATTATATTTTAAATTATTATGCATATTAACACCATGTCTCCATATGTATTCAATTTGAATACACCATTCAATTGTGAATACACAATTTGAATTCAAAGTGAATACACTTTGTATTGGATAAAGAGAGAAGCTATTAGAGAAGGAGCTACTGCTTTAGCAAAACTATTATTTAAAAGTTTGAAATTTCAAACAGGGCAGGATTTTTCTGTCAAGGAGAAGCTTCCTTAGGCTTCAGCTGTTTCAATGGGATCAGCCAAGGCAGAGTCCCAGTCTGAGGAGCTGATCCCATATCCATCTCTCAAGGAGATGGGCCCTGATAAATTTATACCAAAACAGAATGCCTGTTTATCCAGAACTAGATACATATTTATCCCCTACTCAACTCATACTATGGTGCTTTCAGGGGGCAGAGGTAGGCTGGATGGAAATACAGCCTTGTTAGTTCTTGGCAAAGAAATCTCCAATGGGTGGGTATTAAAGTGAAATGTCCTGACCGGCCAAAATTACTTTCATGTTATCTCTTCTTGTTCAAGAACCTACACTCTTTTACCTATTTTAAAAATTTTACAAGTAGTTCTCTTGCATCATCTTATTTTATGTTGGACATTTTTTTCATAAGCTAAAAACACAGTACAGTTCATTTTCTCATAGAATTTTCATTTAAGGAATAATGGGCAGCATTCATGAGATCTCCACAGTACCATCAACCCTCCTCACGCACCTGATGTTGACAATTCTCTGCTAATACTCAACCTGAGAAGCTGCAATAAATGCAAATCTGGACTCAGAGCTCTCAAAATCTTCACATAAAGATCACAAACAATTGATAAAATATATATTAAGACCTACTACTTTTTCAGCTACCAAAGTGGCAGAAAACCGTACAATGCTTGATATTGCCTAATGTTAATCTGAGACATAGCAAAACATGCAAAATTCTACAACGTTAAAACTTAAACTGAAAAAAAATAAAAAATTAAGCATTAAAAATTAAAAAAAACTTTTTAGAATGCAATTGGCAACATCTTTCAAAACTGAAAATGTGCTTCCACTTTGACCCATCAAGTGCGCTCGTAGGAATTTATTTTATAGGTAAAATCATAAAAGTGGATACAACAATAGAAAGTTATGCAGTATTGCTCATAATAACAATACAATAATAGAGACAGTTATCCAGGATTGCTTATAATAACAGATATCTGGAAACAGCTAACCATTCATCAATGAGGAACCAGTGAAATAAATTACAGTAGATCCATACAATGGAGTATTATGAAATCATTAAAACAAATGAGCTAGATTTCTATTTGGCTATGAAAAGATAATCTCAGATAAGGAAAGAGAATCTCTGTGGAGCCAGGCAGCTTTTCAGCTATGTGGTTAACTACTACCTAAGCTAAAAAGTTTAAAATGAACAACATACAATTTCTTTCCCTATAGACACTTTGTTATGGGAATATCGTGTAGTATTTATGAGATCATGACGGGAGTAAAATAAAGCCTTCTCTTCCTGGAACTCACAAACTCAAATCTCATCACCATTACTGCTACCCAGCTCTATTTGACTTTTAATGTACTATACTTTAATTAATCCAGACAAAAATACAGAGTGACAGTGAGTAGGAAGTGTTATATAGCCAAATCCCAAGGCTACAAATTATAAAAGAACACTAAATTTTGCCTCAAGCAGTATTCTGTGGTAGAAGGCATCCTGTTCAACATCCAGAAATGAACAACTTGTTATTCTGTTAATTATGGATGATTAAAAGATCAAAACTTTTATGAACTTATTTTTGAAACAAGTATAGTAAGACAAGAAGATTGGATTATTTCTGTTTGGGGAGCTATACCTAAGATATAGTTGAAAACAACAGTTTCTGCCATGTCTTCTAGCTTTAAAATGCTGAGATGGTTATTCTTGCTTAAATTTTAGTGGCATAGGTGGAGATAGATGGAGACTAGACATTTGCAAAGAAACATTAAAGAGTAAAGTCTATTATTTCTTCTATGATTAAACTTAAGTTAAGGAGACAGTGTCTTTATTATTATGTATCTTCCATTATGCCTAGCTCAGTGAGCAGCTTTTCAATAATCATTTGCTGATTGCCTATGAATCCCCTGCTGATCTTAGCATTTAATTCTCCATCTCTCCAGGCCTAGTACAATCTCATGTTAGACAAGCTCTGGAGAGTAGAAAAACAGTGTAGCATATTGTGGGCATTTACATTTATAGTGTTTTATTTAATATATTCAAGAAACATCATAATAACACAAAAATCCAAAGGAAAAAATCAGTAAATATTCTATTTTCTTGCAAATCAACTTTTTATGTCTTTATTCCATTTCAGTCTTATATTATGTGCATCTCCAATTCTGCATAGCCATAATCACAGATTTTATATAATTTTTTATTCTTCATGAAATGTATCTTAACTTGAAATATTTAAATGTTGGGCTGTGTACCACTGCCTGATCTTAAATATCTAGACAGAAAATAATTTAATACATGAAATTCAATATTAAATTTAAAAATAAAGTCAAAGATTACATTAAAATATAAACAATAAAGTACTAAATAAGCATTACAGTAAATAAAAAAAAGCAGGTTTTAGTTTTTCTTTAAATTCCAGTTAGTTAACAGTGTAATATTAGTTTCAGACATATAATTTAGTGATTCAACACTTACATATAACACTGAGCACTCATCACAATAAGTGCACTCCTTAATTCCCATCACCTATTCAGGGGTGCCTGAGTGGCTCAGTCAGGTAAGTGTCTGACTCTTGATTTCAGCTCAGGTCATGATCTCGTGGTTTGTGAGTTCAAGCCCCACATCGGGCTTTGCACTGACAGTGTGGAGCCTGCTTGGGATTCTCTCTCTCCCTCTCTGTCTCTCTCTGTCTTTCTCTCTCTCTTTCTCTCTCCCCCCCCTCCCCTCCTTGTGTGCTATCTCCCTCAAAATAAATAAATAAACTTAAAAATTAAAAAAAAAAATTCCCATCACCTCTGGTAATCATCAGTTTGTTCTCCATAGGTAAGGGTCTGTAAAACTGTGTTCGTCATGTTTACATAAAGGGGTGCCTGGCTGGCTCAGCCAGTAAAGCATGCAGCTCTTGATCTTAGGGTTGCAAATTTGAGCCTCATGTTGGGTGTGGAGACTACTTAAAGTTCATATAATATATAATATAAAATTCTGGATTTTTCTCCTACAATTAATAAATCCCTTCAAATAGAGAATTTAATGATACATAAGCATGTTTCATTTGGAGAAAAGGTAGATCATAGAAACGGAAAAAAATTTGTTCAAAAAATGGGCTGAAAATGAGTACAACAAAGTCCCCTCCAACTCTAGAATTTTGTTTGTTACCATCAAGCAAGGTGACCTATAAATACCAAATGCATTGTGCCAGATCTCAAGTTATTCAAAATTTCATCTAGTCTACCTGAACATAATAAAGACTATATATGCCAAGCTAACATCACACTTAATAGTGAAAGGTTGAAAGCTTTTCCTCTAAGGCCAGGAACAAGATAAGGATTCCCCATCTCACGACTTATACTTAACATAGTACAAAGCCATCAGAATTGGAAAGGATGAAGTAAAATTGTCTCTAATTACAGATTATATGATTTTATATATAGAAAATCCTAAAGACTCCCAAAAAGAATGGTTAGCTTTAATAAAAAAAAATTCAGTAAATTTGCACAATACAAAGTTAACATATAAAGCCTACACACCACTATGTTTGTATTTCTACACTTTAACAAAAAAAATTATTTCAAAAAAAATAAACATTCCCATTTACAATAGTATCAAAAGCAATCAAATATTTAGGAATATATTTAACAAAGGATGTGAAAGATCGCTACACTTCCTAATTTCAAGCTATATTATAAAGCTATAATAATTACAGCAGTATGGTTTTAGCATAAGAACAGGCACATAGACCAATGGAACAGAATTAAGAGCCCAGAAATAAACCAATGCATACTCAGCCAACCAATATTCAAAAAAGGAACCAAGAATACTCAATGGAGAAAAGACAAACTTTTCAATAAATGACACAGTGAAAATTGGATGTTCACATGTAAAAGAATGAAACTAAACCCTTATCTTACACTACTCACAAAAATTAACTCCCAATGGATTAAAGAATTAAATGTAAGACCTGAAATAAAACTTCTAGAAAAAAAAAAAAACAGGAAAGAGTTTCCTTGATATGTGTCTCTTTTTTGGGACATGACACCTAAAGCACAAATCAACAATATAAGGAACAAACAAGTGGGACTCTGTCAGACTAAAAACCTTCTGCACAGCAAGGGAAACTATCAACAAAGTGCAAAGACAACCCTATAGGATGAGAAAAAATATTTGCAAACCATATATCTTATAAGGGGTTAATATCAAAGACATAAATAAATCAAACAACTCAAGAGCAAATAATAATAACAACAATAATTAATAATAATCATCATCATCATCCCAGGCAAAAGACCTGAGTAGATATTTCTTTAAAGAAGATATTTATGAGGCCAACAAGTGCACAAAAAGGTTTTCAACATCTCTGATCATTAGGGAAAGGAAATCAAAACCACAATGAGATATCCCCCCATGCCCATTAGAATGGCTCTCAAAAAGACAAGAAATAACAAAATCTAGTGAGGATATGAAGAAAAGAGAATATTTGAGCACTACTGGTAGGATTGTAAACTACTAGAGCTGCTATGGAAAACACTGGGGACATTCCTCAAAAATTAAAAACAGAACTACCATGTGATTCAGCAATTCCATTTGTGGGTATATATTCAAAATAAATGGCATCATTATACTAAAAAGATATCTTCATAACCATGTTTACTGAAGCATTATTAATTTGTATCTTTGTGGCAGAACTAGAATTTTAAGTGAAGCAATTTGACTCTATTCATATGTATGTATTACTGTGTAAATTTATACTAGTTTAAAAGTTGCTAACATGTATTAGGGACTGCAATATGGAAAGGCATAGGGAACAAACAAAAAAGATGTTTAGAATTTAAGTTTAGATCGTTTCTAGCATTTCCCTTAATCATATGCATTTTTAAAAGCAATATTTGAAAAGCTTGAATTATGAAATACGGTCTGAGACACAGATTACCAGGGTTTGGATAACATAGCATGGATCTACAGAAATAAGTAAGTAATGCTTCCTAAGGATTTTGTAAATAGTTCAAGCTTACTATGTTTTACAGTTCCAAGCAGAGTTCATTCTGCTCAACATCAGTATAGCTTGTGACACTGACACTGGTTACATTTACATTCATCATCTTACCTTCTTCCACATTAGATTTCTAATCTAGTTATCACAAAACTAACACAATCAGAAAAACTTTTTCTTTTTTGTAACAAAAACTGTTGCCTATATATCAGGAATTGACCAGTATGGTGACCTCTGATCTTGCTTAGCCTGTGATTAATACATGTCAACAGTCAAATGAAGTGGGAAAAAAATATTTGTGTCATCCTTCAAACAAGAAACAAATGCTTTCACATTCTTCTCCATGTTTTCTCATTGAATTAAATGGACTTACTTCCGCAGTTATGTTGAAAGAGACATAACTATGAGCTTATAGAGAATTGATCATTTTTCCTTTACTCACTCATCTGATAAATATTAATGGAATACCTACTGTGTGCCCTCTTTGGGGATTTAATAGTGAATAAGACAGACAAGTCCCTTGCTTCTGGCTGCCGAAAGAGTCTTATAATAAGCAAGCTAAATAAACTAAAGACATACAGATGTTGATAAGTAAGTGAAGACATTAAATAAGGCATATACTAGAGAGTAGAGAATCTTTAACTGGGCTAACCAAGAAGTTCTTCCTGATGTTTGACTTTTGAGCTGCAAATTAAAGAGAACAAACAGGCTAGCAGTACAAAGATTGTCATTAATTCATCCTTAGAGTTATCAACTATCAAATATAAATGTGTATAATTATTCAGAACATAGTAATTAAAACCATATTAAATATCCTTTGCCATCAAGTTTAGGAAAGAGGCTCCAGAAGCAACTATTATTTTCTCCAGGATTAAGAGGTCCATCACAAGGCAAATCTAATTTTAACAAGGTGATAAATTTTATTTGAATTACTAGAAAAAAAAATTTTCAGAGTGAATTTATAGTTCACCCATTAAAACAGTAAAATACATTTTCTTCCTATTCTACAGATGAGAATGTAAAGCTCAGTGAATTTAAGGTGCAGTGTAAAATGGATAAAGTTACTACAATTGTTAAAATTAATTATGATAATTATAGGGTAATAATAAAAGCAATCGCTGCCCTTGAATGACTATCTTTCCAAGCACTTTATTGCCTAATTGCATTCTCACACTATTTCTGCAAGTTGGTATTAATCCATTTTATAACTGATAAAACCAAGGCTCAGAGGAGCCCAAACAAGTAAGTGGAATATGGATGTGGGTAGAATGTGCACACTTTAACCCCAAATTTAATGAATTGCAACTACAATGCGAGGTGCCCTTTAAAGATAGATAGCTATGTTTTATCATAGCATTTTTGAACAAATATTAACAATAGGAATTAATTACACTGGGGAGCTTTTTCCCCCTTAGCTGATATACAGGTCAATTAATCAATTTTTAGAAAGACTGTTGTTAGTGTACATAAACCTCCCAGCACAGAACCTTGCAGGACTACCATTACTTTAAAATAAAGTAAAATCCCATGTTATGATGTATTGCTGTAGCACTCTTCCATTTACAAAATACTTTTTTTTTTTATTTTTTATTTTTTATTTTTTAATATATGAAATTTACTGTCAAATTGGTTTCCATACAACACCCAGTGCTCATCCCAAAAGGTGCCCTCCTCAATACCCATCACCCACCCTGCCCTCCCTCCCACCCCCCATCAACCCTCAATTTGTTCTCAGTTTTTAACAGTCTCTTATGCTTTGGCTCTCTCCCACTCTAACCTCTTTTTTTTTTTTTTTCCTTCCCCTCCCCCATGGGTTTCTGTTATGTTTCTCAGGATCCACATAAGAGTGAAACCATATGGTATCTGTCTTTCTCTGTATGGCTTATTTCACTTAGCATCACACTCTCCAGTTCCATCCATGTTGCTACAAAAGGCCATATTTCATTTTTTCTCATTGCCACGTAGTATTCCATTGTGTATATAAACCACAATTTCTTTATCCATTCATCAGTTGATGGACATTTAGGCTCTTTCCATAATTTGGCTACTGTTGAGAGTGCCGCTATAAACATTGGGGTACAGGTGCCCCTATGCATCAGTACTCCTGTATCCCTTGGATAAATTCCTAGCAGTGCTATTGCTGGGTCATAGGGTAGGTCTATTTTTAATTTTCTGAGGAACCTCCACACTGCTTTCCAGAGCGGCTGCACCAATTTGCATTCCCACCAACAGTGCAAGAGGGTTCCTGTTTCTCCACATCCTCTCCAGCATCTATAGTCTCCTGATTTCTTCATTTTGGCCACTCTGACTGGCGTGAGGTGGTATCTGATTGTGGTTTTGATTTGTATTTCCCTGATAAGGAGCGACGTTGAACATCTTTTCATGTGCCTGTTGGCCATCCGGATGTCTTCTTTAGAGAAGTGTCTATTCATGTTTTCTGCCCATTTCTTCACTGGGTTATTTGTTTTTCGGGTGTGGAGTTTGATGAGCTCTTTATAGATTTTGGATACTAGCCCTTTGTCCGATGTGTCATTTGCAAATATCTTTTCCCATTCCGTTGGTTGCCTTTTAGTTTTGTTGGTTGTTTCCTTTGCTGTGCAGAAGCTTTTTATCTTCATAAGGTCCCAGTAATTCACTTTTGCTTTTAATTCCCTTGCCTTTGGGGATGTGCCGAGTAAGAGATTGCTATGGCTGAGGTCAGAGAGGTCTTTTCCTGCTTTCTCCTCTAAGGTTTTGATGGTTTCCTGTCTCACATTCAGGTCCTTTATCCATTTTGAGTTTATTTTTGTGAATGGTGTGAGAAAGTGGTCTAGTTTCAACCTTCTGCATGTTGCTGTCCAGTTCTCCCAGCACCATTTGTTAAAGAGACTGTCTTTTTTCCATTGGATGTTCTTTCCTGCTTTGTCAAAGATGAGTTGGCCATACATTTGTGGGTCTAGTTCTGGGGTTTCTATTCTATTCCATTGGTCTATGTGTCTGTTTTTATGCCAATACCATGCTGTCTTGATGATGACAGCTTTGTAGTAGAGGCTAAAGTCTGGGATTGTGATGCCTCCTGCTTTGGTCTTCTTCTTCAAAATTACTTTGGCTATTCGGGGCTTTTTGTGGTTCCATATGAATTTTAGGATTGCTTATTCTAGTTTCGAGAAGAATGCTCGTGCAATTTTGATTGGGATTGCATTCAATGTGTAGATAGCTTTGGGTAGTATTGACATTTTGACAATATTTATTCTTCCAATCCATGAACAGGGAATGTCTTTCCATTTCTTTATATCTTCTTCAATTACCTGCATAAGCTTTCTATAGTTTTCAGCATACAGATCTTTTACATCTTTGGTTAGATTTATTCCTAGGTATTTTATGCTTCTTGGTGCAATTGTGAATGGGATCAGTTTCTTCATTTGTCTTTCTGTTGCTTCATTGTTAGTGTGTAAGAATGCAACTGATTTCTGCACATTGATTTTGTATCCTGCAACTTTGCTGAATTCATGTATCAGTTCTAGCAGACTTTTGGTGGAGTCTATCGGATTTTCCATGTATAATATCATGTCATCTGCAAAAAGCGAAAGCTTGACTTCGTCTTTGCCATTTTTGATGCCTTTGATTTCCTTTTGTTGTCTGATTGCTGATGCTAGAACTTCCAGCACTATATTAAACAACAGCGGTGAGAGTGGGCATCCCTGTCGTGTTCCTGATCTCAGGGAAAAAGCTCTCAGTTTTTCCCCGTTGAGGATGATGTTAGCTGTGGGCTTTTCATAAATGGCCTTTATGATCTTTAAGTATGTTCCTTCTATCCCGACTTTCTCAAGGGTTTTTATTAAGAAAGGGTGCTGGATTTTATCAAAGGCCTTTTCTGCATCGATTGACAGGATCATATGGTTCTTCTCTTTTTTTTTGTTAATGTGATGTATCACGTTGATCGATTTGCGAATGTTGAACCAGCCCTGCATCCCAGGAATGAATCCCACTTGATCATGGTGAATAATTCTTTTTATATGCTGTTGAATTCGATTTGCTAGTATCTTATTAAGAATTTTTGCATCCATATTCATCAGGGATATTGGCCTGTAGTTCTCTTTTTTTACTGGGTCTCTGTCTGGTTTAGGAATCAAAGTAATACTGGCTTCATAGAATGAGTCTGGAAGTTTTCCTTCCCTTTCTATTTCTTGGAATAGCTTGAGAAGGATAGGTATTATCTCTGCTTTAAATGTTTGGTAGAACTCCCCTGGGAAGCCATCTGGTCCTGGACTCTTATTTGTTGGGAGATTTTTGATAACCGATTCAATTTCTTCGCTGGTTATGGGTCTGTTCAAGCTTTCTATTTCCTCCTGATTGAGTTTTGGAAGAGTGTGGGTGTTTAGAAATTTGTCCATTTCTTCCAGGTTGTCCAATTTGTTGGCATATAATTTTTCATAGTATTCCCTGATAGTTGTTTGTATCTCTGAGGGATTGGTTGTAATAATTCCATTTTCATTCATGATTTTATCTATTTGGGTCATCTCCCTTTTCTTTTTGAGAAGCCTGGCTAGAGGTTTGTCAATTTTGTTTATTTTTTCAAAAAACCAACTCTTGGTTTCGTTGATCTGCTCTACAGTTTTTTTAGATTCTATATTGTTTATTTCTGCTCTGATCTTTATTATTTCTCTTCTTCTGCTGGGTTTAGGCTGCCTTTGCTGTTCTGCTTCTATTTCCTTTAGGTGTGCTATTAGATTTTGTATTTGGGATTTTTCTTGTTTCTTGAGATAGGCCTGGATTGCAATGTATTTTCCTCTCAGGACTGCCTTCGCTGCGTCCCAAAGCGTTTGGATTGTTGTATTTTCTTTTTCGTTTGTTTCCATGTATATTTTAATTTCTTCTCTAATTGCCTGGTTGACCCACTCATTCGTTAGTAGGGTGTTCTTTAACCTCCATGCTTTTGGAGGTTTTCCAGACTTTTTCCTGTGGTTGATTTCAAGCTTCATAGCATTGTGGTCTGAAAGTATGCATGGTATAATTTCAATTCTTGTAAACTTATGAAGGGCTGTTTTGTGACCCAGTATATGATCTATCTTGGAGAATGTTCCATGTGCACTCGAGAAGAAAGTATATTCTGTTGCTTTGGGATGCAGAGTTCTAAATATATCTGTCAAGTCCATCTGATCCAATGTATCATTCAGGGCCCTTGTTTCTTTATTGACTGTGTGTCTAGATGATCTATCCATTTCTGTAAGTGGGGTGTTAAAGTCCCCTGCAATGACCACATTCTTATCAACAAGGTTGCTTATGTTTATGAGTAATTGTTTTATATATCTGGGGGCT
The DNA here is from genome assembly GCF_023721935.1 of Panthera uncia. Taxonomy (NCBI): domain Eukaryota; kingdom Metazoa; phylum Chordata; class Mammalia; order Carnivora; family Felidae; genus Panthera; species Panthera uncia. The sequence continues at coordinate 34,250,300 of NC_064808.1, read as the reverse complement.
CGGGTATTTGGCGCATAGACATTTATAATAGTTAGCTCTTCCTGGTGGATAGACCCTGTGATTATTATATAATGCCCTTCTTCATCTCTTGTTACAGCCTTTAATTTAAAGTCTAGTTTGTCTGATATAAGTATGGCTACTCCAGCTTTCTTTTGGCTTCCAGGAGCATGATAAATAGTTCTCCATCCCCTCACTCTCAATCTAAAGGTGTCCTCAGATCTAAAATGAGTCTCTTGTAGACAGCAAATAGATGGGTCTTGTTTTTTTATCCATTCTGATACCCTATGTCTTTTAGTTGGCGCATTTAATCCATTTACATTCAGTGTTATTATAGAAAGATATGGGTTTAGAGTCATTGTGATGTCTGTATGTTTTATGCTTGTAGTGATGTCTCTGGTACTTTGTCTCACAGGATCCCCCTTAGGATCTCTTGTAGGGCTGGTTTCGTGGTGACAAATTCCTTCAGTTTTTGTTTGTTTGGGAAGACCTTTATCTCTCCTTCTATTCTAAATGACAGACTTGCTGGATAAAGGATTCTCGGCTGCATATTTTTTCTGTTTAGCACACTGTAGATATCGTGCCAAGCCTTTCTGGCCTGCCAAGTTTCAAAGGAGAGATCAGTCACGAGTCTTATAGGTCTCCCTTTATAAGTGAGGGCACGTTTATCCCTTGCTGCTTTCAGAATTTTCTCTTTATCCTTGTATTTTGCCAGTTTCACTATGATATGTCGTGCAGAAGATCGATTCAAGTTACGTCTGAAGGGAGTTCTCTGTGCCTCTTGGATTTCAATGCCTTTTTCCTTCCCCAGTTCAGGGAAGTTCTCAGCTATAATTTGTTCAAGTACCCCTTCAGCACCTTTCCCTCTCTCTTCCTCCTCTGGGATACCAATTATGCGTATATTATTTATTTTTAGTGTATCACTTAGTTCTCTAATTTTCCCCTCATACTCCTGGATTTTTTTATCTCTCTTTCTTTCAGCTTCCTCTTTCTCCATAACTTTATCTTCTAGTTCACCTATTCTCTCCTCTGCCTCTTCAAGCCGAGCCATCGTGGATTCCATTTTGTTTTGCATTTCGTTTAAAGCATTTTTCAACTCCTCGTGACTGTTCCTTAGTCCCTCGATCTTTGTGGCAAGAGATTCTCTGCTGTCCTGTATACTGTTTTCAAGCCCAGCGATTAATTTTATGACTATTATTCTAAATTCACTTTCTGTTATATTATTTAAATCCTTTTTGATCAGTTCATTAGCTGTTGTTATTTCCTGGAGATTCTTCTGAGGGGAATTCTTCCGTTTGGTCATTTTGGAGAGTCCCTTGCGTGGTGAGGACCTGCTGGGCACTTCCCCTGTGCTGTGGTGTATAACTGGAGTTAGTGGGCGGGGCCGCAGTCCGACCCGATGTCTGCCCCCAGCCCACTGCTGGGGCCACGGTCAGACTGGTGTGTGCCTTCTCTTCCCCTCTCCTAGGGGCAGGATTCACTGTGGGGTGGCGTGTCCCGTCTGGGCTACTTGCACACTGCCAGGCTTGTGTTGCTGGGGATCTGGCGTATTAGCTGGGGTGGGTAGGCAAGGTGCACGGGGGGTGGAGGGGCAGGCTTAGCTCGCTTCTCCTTAGGTGATCCACTCCAGGAGGAGCCCTGTGGCAGCGGGAGGGAGTCAGATCCGCTGCCGGAGGTTTGGCTCCGCAGAAGCACAGAGTTGGGTGTTTGCGCGGAGCGAGCAAGTTCCCTGGCAGGAACTGGTTCCCTTTGGGATTTTGGCTGG